>NW_027187338.1:8293178-8327250 GCF_028583685.1 Petaurus breviceps papuanus
TTAGCCTAGGGGCAGGGAAGATCTTTAAAATTTACATTCTTATTACAGTGACCAATACTGCTTCATAACAAGCACCCTCTTTGCTTCACTATCTCATCAGTACAATGGTGTAGATATTACTAACTGAATTATGAAACACATGTGTCCATCAATTTCTGATCGAATGTGTCTTCCTCTGAGTGAATTAATTGCAGTTTTCCTGTTTCTACCTTATACTAATTTATTGACCAGAACTAGCCTATGAAAAGAAAGCTCATACAACACTATAATTTATTTTATGTTTATTTGTAAATTCAGTTCTTTCACATTCAAGTTTATTTTTAATTTAATTAAATTATTATATTTAAGTTTCTTTCCCTCCATTAGCTCCTATTATATTAGTTTTTTCTTTTTATCAGCACAAAATACATGGTGCCTATTTAATAAGGTTGAACCCATCCTTATTCTCCAAGTTAATACAGTACTCCACTCTCACTCCCAACTGTTATTCATGCCAAACACAGAAAAAGACATCCAGTTTTAATCACCCTTTTTCTCCCCTTTCCATGGAGCACCAAAGACAGATCCAATTTTTACTAGTATGTGTTTTATTGTGAGCTATAAAATCATTAATAAGCATTTATACACAAAGAAGGCCAAGTAATCAATCAGTAAATATTTGTTGAGTGGCCACTGTGTTCCAGGCACTGTTCTGAGTGTAGGGGTACAAAGAAAGGCAGAAAACAAACAGTTTTTTGCCTCTAAGTAGCTCACAGTCTAATGGAGGAGACAACATGCAGATAACTATGTAAAAAACAAGCTATGTATAGGATAAATTGGAAATAATCGACAGAGAGAAGGCATTAGGCTTTAGAAGGCTTGAGAAAGGCTTCCTCCATAAGGTGAGAAGCCAGGAGGTGGAGACCAGGAAAGAGAACATTCCAGATATGGGGGACAGCCAATAAAGATACTCAGAGTCAGGACATGGTGGCATTTCTTGTTTCAGGAGCACGAAGGCCTGTGTTACTCGATTTTAGTGTGGGGGAGAGGGAAGGGGGGAACCAGTGTCACATGTATACAATCCAGAAAATTAGAGGCTCCAGGTTATGAAGGGATTTGAATGCCAGACAGGGATTTACATGTGATCCTAGAAAAAATATGGATAGCTGTGCTCCTTCTTAGGAGGGCATTGCCCACTCTAGTGCAGGCCTTTATCATCACTCACTGGAGCTATCACAACAGACACTTAATTGGCCATAGCAGCCAGATTGATATCTCTAAAGGAGTTGTAACCTGTGTACTCAAGAATCTTCACTGACTCCCTGTTGCCTCTGGGATAACATGCAATTTCCTCAATTTGTCATTTAAAGCCCTTTTCCATCTGACTCCAGTTGGCCTTTCCCATTTGACGTCATTTGATTTGACATCATTTTCCCATGTGTTTCAGCCCAATTGGCCTACTCACTGTTGCCTAATTCCTCCAATTGTTGGTACTCCTCCCAAAATTACTTTGCACAGTGGGAGTTTCCTTAACAGCATTTCACCTCAGTCAGAGGCAAAGGGGTTCCCAGAATTGTTCATGGGAAGATATGGATCAGTAAGATGCAGGGAGGAAGAAGACACTTTATGCAGGTATACAATTCCCAGGATTCCATATTTCACCTTCTTCTGTCCTGGGGAAAAGAGATTCTTCAGTTCACCTTTAGATTCTGGTGACGGGAGCAGACACTGACAGGCAGACCGAGGCTTGCTCTCTCTCTCTCTCTTTCCCTGTCTCTGTATTTCTGCCTGTAATGAAGCTGAGCAGGCATTCTTCATAACATGACCTGTCCCTACTTTTCTTACCTTCCTGCATTTCACTCTCTTCCATACACCCTATGGTACAGCTGCACTGCCCTACTTCTGGTTCCTTGAACACAATATTCCATGTCTCACCCCTGGGCCTTTTCACTGACTGTCCCTCAGGCCTGGAGCCTCTGCCTCTACCTCTACCTCTTCATATTTCTTGGCTTCCTTCAAGGTAATTCAAAGCTCACCTTCTTCAGGAGGCCTTTTCTGATTCCCCCAGCAGTTAATGTCCTTCCTTTTCAAAATCCCTTCATCTATTCTCTGGATATCTTGTATGTAACTAGTTATTTACATGTTATTTCCATCATTAAAATGTTCCTTTTTTTTTTTTTTAAAGCAATTGGGGTTAAGTAACTTGCCCAAGGTTACACGGCCAGTTATTTTGTGTGGGTGTTAAGTATCTGAGGCTGGAACCGATCCTGGGTCTCCTGACTCTGGGGCCGGCGCTCTTACTCCCTACACCACCTAGCTGCACCAGAATGTGAGTTTCTTAAGGGCTAGGTCTAATTTTTTCCCCACCCCCTTTTTTGCAGTCCTAGTACAGTGCTGGGCACATAGTAAATTCTTAATAAATGCTTGTTGTTTGACTCTGTTGCATTTGAGGTGCTCGTGTGATATATAATAGGAAGTTGGAAATGTGAGACAGGCTCAGAGGAGAGATTAAGACTGCAATATGGATTTGAAAGTTATCTGAACAGCCATGATGACAAATGAGAAGACAGTAGAGAAAGAATTGTAATGGGAGTGATCATGAACCCCTCCCTTTGATGTGTTCTGGCGAGAACACACCCCACAGAGCCTGTGTAGAGTTGAGGTGAGCTCCCGTGGCAATTTTTAGTGGGTCATGTGTGCACTGGCTCAGAGCTGAAGGACTTGGAGCTTTGGGATGCTTCAAGCTCTGGGATGCTTGAGCAAGCGATCCCAACAGGAGGAAGAAGATGCATCAGAAGAGTGCTGTCCAGTGAGCCAGGAAGAGCAGCTCCCTCAGGAGACTTTAGAGAAACAGAAAACCAGGGCGTCTAGGTGGCGCAGTGAATAGAGAACAGCTCCGGAGTCAGGAGGACCTGAGTTCAAATTCGGCCTCAGACACGCAACACTTACTAGCCGTGTGACCTTGGGCAAGTCACTTAACCCCAATTACCCTGCCCTCTCCCCTCCAAAAGCAAAGCAAAGAAAGAAACAGACAACTTTTACCCTCACATTCTCTCTTTCTGTCTGCCAAATACGTGGTGATTGAGAAGTTTAAAATTGGGCTTCCCATAAGGGGTCGGGTATACTCTCTCTTTCCCCCAGAAACTATGGTGGTTGTTCACATGTGGCAATGAGTACATGTGCTTTTCTAGGTGAGCCTGAGTCAGGATCTCAAGGCTCAGCCTCACCTTTCTGCTTTGGTGTTGCTTTTACATTTTTTTCCTTGAGTACGGATGACTGAACAGTGATCCTTAGATGGACGCTTCTAGTGTTGGAGGTAGCCTCCTGAATTCAAGTGGCCAGGAGCTCCTGAGTCCCTCAAACAGAGCTAACTGTCAATTGGAGAAGGTTTTGCTGAATGTACTCTTTCTGCAAAAGAAAACGGTCATCCTGATGAATATCTGGCCACTGGACCCAGATGGCTCTGGAGGAAAAAGTGAGGCTTGCGACCTTGCACAGCCCTCCCTCACTCAAATCAAAGACAACTTCAAGCCATGTCATCATTTCCCTGATGCCACGATCCTCTTAGAAAACGAAGGACAAACACAACTTTCTGCAAAAGAAAACAACTCAAAGGAAGATAAGTCCAAGCCCTGGCCCAACTTGACAGAAGGCATGGACATTGAGAGAGCTGTTTTTCTCAAGGACAAGAGAGACCGGAGTTTTTTGGCCGTGGGGAAGGTACTAACAGTTCAGAAGAGAACAGGAATGATAAATGGAACAAGTTCTTAAAGAAAGCTGATGAGAGGGGATCCAGGTCACAAGTGGAGGCACTAACTTTGGCAGGAAGGATAACCTCATCCTCAGAGACTAAAGTCAAGAACAGAAGGATAGGTAGAGATATAAAGGTCAAGGTGTTGAAGAGCAGAGATAAGGGAAGTCAGGAGGATTGGTTTCAATTTTCTCAGTAAAATAGGATATCTGCTGGGGTGAGACATGAGGGCAGAGGTAGAGGCTTGAAGAAAAAGGGGGCAACTATGAAAAATGTGATAGAAGAATAGAATAATGGAAGAATTGATTTTTGAACAGGAAAGGACCCAGTTGGGATTATATAAAATGAATGTGTGTCAAACCACCCTAGAAGACTATAGGATTTTATGTCTTCCCCAGCAGCATTTAGTAGCTCAAGATGAATGCCAGTGTCCCTTGCTGATTTGGTTAATTATAAAAGACACAAGTGGGAACAAAAGGAGTAGGGCTAATATCTAGGAGAACCAGTACTTAGGTCCCTGGTGAGTTCTTGAGCACTGGGTTTGAATTCAGAAGACCTGGGCTCAAACCCTATTGAAAGTTATGCAGACTCAATGACCCACTGCTGGTCAGGCATGTCAATCTGTGTTGGGGGAGATGTCACTCCATCTGCAACTTTGTATTACCTGCTATTAATCAAGTAGGAAGTGATCCCTTACCTGTTTGTACCTGGCAAATTGTCGTGTACTTGCTACCTTGGGGAGGAACTGAGATGTGAGGGCCCATCCCCCTTTTGTTGATGTGGATCTATCCAAAGTGTCTTTATCTCATCATTAAAGTTATGGATAAAAGCTGGCTCCATCTTGAAGCCATTGATGATCCCCAGTGATCAGCCCATCATTGTCTTGCTTGTGTTGTTTAGTTGTATTCAACTCTTCGTGACCCCATTTGTAGTTTTCTTGGCAATATTGGAATGGCTTGCCATTTCTTTCTCCATCTTATTTTACAGATAAGGAAACTGAGGCAAACAGGGCTAAGTAACTTGCCCAGGGTTACACAGGTAGTAAGTCTATGAGGCAAAATTTGAACTCAGAAAGATAAGTCTTCTTAACTCCAGGCCTGAGTTCTATCCAATGTGCCAATGTGTTGCTACCTTGATGTATTTAATAAACTTTTTAATTCTCTTTGTCCTGAGTTTTGCCTCATTAATCAGGAGAAATAATTTTCCTTTTAACACTACTTTCTTTCCATGTGACCCTAAGCAAGACAGTCTCCTAATTACATTCTTTGGACTTCACTTCCTCTTCCTCATCTGCCTTCTTACCCTGGAGAAACCTCCACTGTCCTGACTGTGACTTCTTGCTCAGATCTGAATTTCAGGAAAAACCACTACATGGCTCACTTCACTCCCAACTCAACTTGCAGGATCTCACCTCCTTATCATCTGTCGGACTCCAAGGGAAAGTACCCTTCCCTTCTACTTTTTCAGCCACCCTTTATGTATTGCCTCCCTGCATTAGAATATAAGCTCCTTAAGCATAGAAACTGTCTTTCTTACTTGTGTTTATACAGTACCTGGTACCTAGTAAACACTGAACAAACTCCATCTCTCTGTGTGTCTCTTTCTCTCTCATTTATTTATATCGAGTCAAGCCAAGAAGTATTTATTAAGTGATTAGGCTATGTACCAGGATATAAATACAAGTGGAAAAACAAAGATCTAACATTCTAATTGTAGAAAGACATCTAAAAAGAAACTGAAGAGGGGGTGGGGGTGTGGTACAGGGAAGGCAGAAAGGAAAGAAATAAAGACGTTGTTTGCCTGGACATCCTCCTTAAAACAGGGGTTTGGTGAAGAACCAACCAACCAATTAGAGGGCAAGATTTCAGGGGTGGTGAGTACTTGAATGTTTGAAATCCAGAGGTCGTGAGCTTCTAGAGTGAAGAAGATTCTGTGGCATGGTAGAGAGAATTCATAGAATCAGGAGTGAAGCCTGGAGAGGAATTTGTCTATCTATCTGAAACCCTTGTCCCAAAGCCCATTGGTATGGGGCTCTCTGCTTATTGGTGATGCAGGCTTTACCCTGTGGGAGGGGCCTGGAGGTGATAAGAAGCATATAGGAGTCTTGGCCCCCTTGTGCCAGGCCTCTTCAAGTGCCAAGTGGCTTCTGGCTTCCAGCTTTGAGAGGGAAGATGGAAAAGGCCAAGCCCATTTAGTTTACTGAAGGAAAAGGCTCTGGGAAGACATGAGAAGAACCAGCAGTTTCTATCGTGTCCCTATCCCCAGTTTGCTACACTGGAGACTTTGAAAAATTTCCCTTTAGGTGATGTCTAGGACACTGTCTCTTGGTTGAGCTGAATTATCTCCCTCCCAATGGGACAGATCCTTCGCTTTGTATTTTCTGGCATATATCCCCCTGTATATACCTTTTTTGATTTCTGTTGTGCTACGGTTTGGAGAAATGGATTTCTTTGTTATTTGCTACATGTGTTCATTGTTGAATTGGCATTTGGTAGGTAAGGGGTTAAGCCTTGGGTATAGAGATTGTGGTCCTCCCCTATGACAAAATGATAAGAAGTTAGATTGAACCTGATCATATTCCCTAGACTAATAATATTGAAGGGAGAAGACAGATATACTTCTAGCCTGGTACCCCTCTCTAAGGAGAGCAGAGTAATCTGCCCAGTCTTCCATTACCTGCCCCCACCAAGTCTCCCCTAGAGAAAGGTGAGACACTAGAGATGTCTATTCTCCCTCCCTTTGAGTCACATAAAGACAGCTCTCTCTATAGTTGGAGTCCTTTCTTACATATGCAGGTCCCCTTCTTCTTCACTATCTATCTGGGATGTATGGGGTGTTTAGGACACCTCTGGTGTTGACGGAATCCTAATAAAGCTGCCCCCAGACCCAATATTCTAACTTTCTTATAGGCTCCACTGAACAGCTAACTCACTGTCCCTACCTAGGCACTCGCCCCCCCACCCCCATATTCTAACTTCTTCCTATGTGCCTCACTGCTCACTAGAACAACAGGTGTGTCCATGAACTCATATATCTCAGAGAATGGCAGACATGTTCATGTTATGTGATCCCATCCACTGCCTCTAGCTAGCCACTGCCCCCAGACCTATTCCTCATATTTCCCACAGAAACAGTAGGTGTGTCCATGCACTCAACCACAACCACATCCATCTAGTCTCAGACAGGACCACAATACTCAGTTAATCAGAAAACACCACCAGGATGCCCAAGCAGGATCTGGACCCCAAAACAATAGAAGGGACTTTCCCTAAGAAGGCACCTGCGCAGTAACAGTAACGAACTGACCTAGAGTGAATTTATGATGTAGAGAGGCTTATTATAATCTCACTATAATACATACATACTCCCCAAATGAATTTTTCTGTATGCACTGTGGGTAATTGCATGCTCAGTTTCCCTGAAACTAGGACCCCTCCCCTATTGCCTAATCCCTTAAAAAAAAACAAAACCTCCTACCTTTTTAATATTCCTAATTTCTGCTTTGTAATTGCATCTTTACCCTATAAAAATCCATCTTACTTTCTTTGAAGTTACTGGTTTCTCTTGGAACTTAGCCTGCTTCATGAGAGGTGTCAATCTCAATAAATGCCTATGCTTGGATTAGAGGTGGTCTGACTGAATTCTTGGAGACGGTTCCACCACAACACATCATGAAATTGCAAGTTTTTGGCTTCCTCGGGTGGACAGAGTTGAAACCACAACAGTTTGATGACTTGCTGATCCCTTTTCAGGGCTGTCCACCTGATTCACCCACCTCTCACCTGTGGCTCCTAGAAACTGTATCATCCAGAGTGGCCACACTCTGGTAAACCATCTGCAAAGACAGGCTAAACCTGTTGAGGGTAACCAATAGACCTCAAACCTGTCAGTGAGTTAGGGGGATGGCTACCCCAAGCATGTGAAGACTTCCCCTGGTAGAATGGGGGGATGAGAACAATTTGTTCAAACAGTTATGAAGGCAGCTGAAGCAGAAACTGTGGAGCGCCTAGAGCTTGGTCAGACAAAGAAGACACCAAGTTCATCCACTGCATCCCAGGCCATCAACAATTATCTTGACTTTTGTGCGATGGATTTTGATGAGTCTAGAAGAGTGAGGCTGAGGACTTCGAGCAATTCTGCCTCACTTAAATCCAAATCATCTGCAAGTCAAGACATGCCTTGTGATGTCATTGGTCCTCTTCAGAAACAAGGGACAAACAACAACACCATCTGTCCATCTCTCTCTATCCATCCAGTTCCCTCGTTGTCTCCATCCTATCCATCATATGTAACCTCTGGGAGCCTCGATTGACTTGGCTTTAAAGAGGCTGGACTTGATAACCTTCTACAGTTTCTCCAGCTCTAAATCCAGGATCCCTGACGTACAGCAGGGTCCAGGCGAAATGAACCAATTCTAACGAATTCAACAAGAATTCACCTGGCCTCGGTGACTTACAAGTGCACGCCCCGTGAAGCAGAGGGAGAGATGGAAGGAGAGGAGATGGAGTCCGAGGTCGGTCATGAAGGTGGCAGCATTTGGGGTAAGAATGTCTCAGGTGCCACCCACCTCCCAGGTGGAAGATGGACAGGGATCTTTGGGCCGAGTGGGGCCTCGGGAGGTGAAGGGGGATAACTGCAGGCGTTTCTGAGTATGAGGACGTGGGTTGGGCTCGAGGGGGAGCCTGAGGCAGGGACCGAGCTCCTAGAGCCTGGATGGTGGATGGATGAATGAATGGATGTAGGTTTAATGAATGGACGGAGTGAAGACGCGAGCCAAGCTCCCTGCCTAGAAGGACACTAGGGCTCAGGGATGCGGGAGAGGGGCAGCATCCACTCGCAGACGTCCAAGTCCTAGACCTGGGATCAGCCACTCCACGGAAATTGATCGCGGGGTCCAAGACTGCACCGAGGGGCCGCGAGCGCGCTTAGAACGCTGCAGGCGTCTGAGGCGCGCTTGGAATGCTGTATTCGGGAGCGTGCGCAAGGGCAGCTCGGCTTAGAACGGGGGCCAGGGTGGGGCTGAGCGGAAGTCGAGGGGCTGCCCACGCTTTCTCTGCTAGGCTTCCGGACATTTTCCTAACCTACAGGGAAGGTGTTGGATGTAACACCGCAAACTCAGACTTAAGGGGGGTTGGATGAGCGATACAACAAGCGATACTACCAGCGCACTGATATGACCAGGTGGATGTCAGCAAGAAGCTGAAGTGAGCCCTCGTGGGTGTGCTACACAATTGGGTTCGGGGAACGGATGTGAAGGTGCCGCCTCGGCTTGCTGAGAAGCCGGGACTGTTTGGGTGTAACACCGCAAGCACGCGGCTGCGGAGACGGATGTGGACGCAACCCCGGAGGCTGAGAAGACGGGGACTAATATGGTTGTGACACCGAGCACGCGCTGAGGCGCTGGGGACGGATGTGGGTGTGACTCCCCCCGCCTTCCCCCCCGGCGGGCGTGCTCGCGGTGGGGACGGAGGAGGCCGGGACGCCGCCGGCGTGAGGGAGCGCTGAGGGGAGCCAGAGGCCGCGGGGATGTGGGCACCGCTGCTAGACGCGCTGTGGGCGCTGCCGCTTGAGAAGCGCATCTTCGGCGCGGTGCTGCTCTTCTCCTGGACCGTCTACCTGTGGGAGACCTTCCTGGCGCAGCGGCAGGTGAGCGGAGCCGGAGCCCGAGGAGGGGGGGAGGAAGGCCGCAGCCCCGCCCTGCCCACGTGGGCCGCGGATCCCGGCCGGCCGCGCCCGGCGTGGGCTGGGCCTGGGGCTCCTAGCGCTAGGCCCCGTCGCAGTCACCCCTCGCTCCCCAAATCCCCCCACCCCACCAAAGCGACTCCTCAGGCTTCTTCATCCCCTGCCACCCCCACCCCGCCTCCATCCTTGGCATGCAGTAGGCACATAATAAGTGTTTGGTGCATGCTTGGGCTGAGTGACTTCCCCCAGAGGCTGACTTTGAGGATAAGACCTGGGTTCGAATGGCTGCTGTCCTGCTCCCTCCCTCAGGCGTTGACCTTGGCTAGTCTCACCTTTTCTGTTCTCTTATCTGTAAAAGTGGGGGGGGGGTTCGCACTGGATGGCCTCCGAGATACCCTCCGGCCCCCTCTTGGCACGTGGCTCTGTAGCTTCGTCATCCTTCTCATACTGATGGGGATTTAGGATTGTCGGCGTGGGTTTCTCCCAGTTACCCTATGAGGTAGTTAAGGGGAGTATTATCTTTCTGCCGAATCAGGCTGATTTCACCTAAAATGGTTCTTTCCCTATAACAACCCTGTGAGTTCGGCAGGGTCAAGAATAGCAGGCCCACTTTGCTGTTGGGGGAAACTGAGTCCAGGAAGTGATCGTTGGTGTAAAGCCTCCTAGGAACTGAAAGCTACCTGCCAGAATCCCGGGATCTCTAGAAGCTTCATAGTCCTGACCTGGGAGCCTGGGTTTGAATCCTTTCCCTACTACTTACTTGCTATTTGACCTTGAACAATGAACTTCCTCTCTGTGCACCTCATTTTTCTCTTCTGTAAAAGATGGAGATATAAAATTGTATGGTCGTCGATTTAGAGTTAGAAGGCACCTTGTTAGGTCTAGTCTATCCATCTTAGTTTTCATACAAAAAAATTATACCTCTGAAAGATTTAATGACTTGTCCAAGGTCACACAGATAGTAAATTGAAGAACCAGGATTTGAGACCAGGTGCTCCAATCCCAAATCTTTTTGCTGTTCAGTCTTGAGGATGATGATTGGATGATCTCTGATCATCCAGCTCCTCTACATCTCATGCGCCTATAGTTTCTTTTGCTTTTCATCTCATTGGATGGATCATCATTTTTGTTATTAGTGTGAAGCCATAAGATCAGAAAACTATTTCCTGAAGCTTGATGCCTTTCAACTTTATTCAGGAGCTTACCTTCTAAGCATCAGCTCTTCAGGAATCCAGAATTTCCTTGGTATGGGTACTCTCTCCACTGACACTGAACTCTTCTCTGACAATATTAGATAAATATCTTAGAGTTGTTGTGACTGAAAAACTCAAACTCAGCCGGGTGAGGCATCTCTCAGAGTTTACCTACCTCTGGCCCTCAGATGATAGCAGTACGTGGTTCACTGAGAGCTGTCGTCAAAATCTTTTCATTCTGGTAGAATTGTCCAGAGCTTCTGCTGTGCTGAGTCTTTGAGAGTTACTTTTAAGCCAGGTTGGAGGACAGACTTTAGATTTCAGGAACTTGAGAGGATCTATAAAAGTTCATGCAAGATACATGCTATTTTCTTTGAAGGCTTATGTGAGTCATTATTAAATAATGGCAGCTCTTTCTATGATATTTAGAAAATTCCTATTCAAAATGCAAAACAGTTATAGTCCCTGCCACTTTCTTCTTTTGTCATCACCTCTTCTTTTCACTCTTCTCTCAATTTCTCCCCCCATTTCTTCCTTGTACCTACAGATCATCTTTTACCTTAAGTACTTCTGCCTTGCTGTTTATTTTTATTTTATAGACACACACACACACCACATGTCTCTTTCATCTGGGAAAGGTAAAGAATTAGGTACCAAATGTAGTATAGTGGAAAAAACATTCGAATTTGAGTCAGACAAGGATTTGATTTCTGGCTCTGCCACACTTTGTAACCTTAGGCAGTTCCTCAGTTGTCTTTCAGTTTCACTTTCTTCTGTAAATACAACTGACTTTAGCTACTTCTCAATTCAGTTCAGTTTAGTCAACATTTATTAAGAGTTACAATGTAGTAAATAGTGAATAGAGCACCCCCTGGAGTCCTACTGACTCCTACTGAGTTCAAACACTTGACACACTAACCATGTGACCTTGGGCAAGTCACTTAACCCCAATTGCCCTGCCCTCCCCCCTCAACCCCCCCCCCCAAAGAGTTATAATGTGCAAGGCATTGTATCTACACTTTGTATCTACAAAGGCAAAAATGAAATAATCCTTGCCCTTAAAGAGTTTTACATTTTATGGGGAGGTGGTGGGGTACCATATGCATAAAGATAATTTGAGAAAGTAGATAACACCAACAACTGGAAATATTGGGAGGGATTTTGTGGAAGATATAATACCTTAAAGGAAGATGAGAATTCTGAGTTGTGGAGATGAGGAGGGAAATGTATTCTAGGCCTAGTGAACAGCCTGTTTAAATATGTGAATATAAGATGGAATTGGAGTTGGCTAGAATTTAGAGTTTATGAAAAAAGATTTTACGAAATAAGAATGAAAAGGTAGCCTTGAGCCAGGTAGTGGACTATGTGTGTATATATATATGTTCAAATCCTTCATACACTTCTGAACAGTGTGACAGTGGGTAAGTCTCTTAACTGCACTTTGCCTCAGTTTATTCATCTGTAAAATGGGGATATAACAGTTCCTACCTCCCAGTGTTGTTGTGAGGATCAAATGAGATACTTATAAAGCACTTGGCACATAGTAAGTGGTCTATAAATGCTTATTCCCTTCCCTCTAGAGCTGTACTAGATGTTAGAGATCATTTAGCTCAACCCCCTTGTTTTTTTTTTTTTTTTTTTTTCAGATGAGGAAGTTAAGACCCAAGTTGACTTGCCCAAGGTCACTTGGGTAATAAGTGGCAAAGTCAGTGTCTACTGGCATCAGGCCAGTACTCTACAGTATCGTCCTGGCAGTTTGTAAACTATACAGTACTCTCTGTATTAGCAAGTTCTTTGTCAAAACCTCGTCTCATATGAGATATTTTTCTCATCAAATATGTCGTTTCAAGATGGGCCATATTTCCATGTGTGTGTCCATGAAGCCCACATATGAGTCTATTACAATTACTACACAAGATCAGGCTTACTTACATAACCCCCAGTAGCATGTCTGTTACCCAGTAGTGCAGTGATGTGCAGGAGTTTTGGCCATACTGGCATGACAGTTCATGCCTAGGTTTACTAGGCAAAAATGTGTAGGAACAATTTTAAGGAGGAAAAATTTTCACCAATAATCTTATCCTGTGCCCCACCCTGAAGTCATACAGGCTGCATTTGACTAGTATGTCACATTCTGGATATAGGGATATATTTTAATTAAATAATATAATATTAAATTACGTGAATATGCATATCTATTTATATAAATTATTATAGAATCATAGTTCTAACACAGAGCCTTTGTGCAAAGTATTGAAAGATATTTTAAATGAGGCATTTTTCTTGCTGTTAGACAAGTCTGTGAGTGACAGCTAACTGGGTTACTAAAATATCTTCCCCATTCATATAGTTCTGGGTTATTTGTGTGACCTGATATCTATAATAACTATATTTTAATTTGACTGTCCCCAAACTCTCTGTGTCCCAGCAAGGCAGGGACTGTTTCACTTTTTGTCCAGCTTCCATGCAAAAGTGCTCCCTAAGGCTCTGTCCTGGGTTCTCTTCTCCCTACACATATTTTTCTTGATGGTCACATAAGCTCCCATGGGATCATTGATTGCCTTGATTCAGATCACTCCCAGATTTACTACACTCCCCACTTTTCTCATTTGCATACTTGACATCTCTACCTGGATAACCCATAAGCATCTCAAACTCAATCTGTCTGAAACAACTCATCTACAACCAATTTTGCTATTCTCTCAAAAACCCTTCCAGTTACTCAGGTTCCCAACCCCTGAGTAATCTTCAGCTCTTTGCTCTTCTCCCCAGTCACCCATTCTTGTCAGTTTTACCTCAACAACAGTTCTCTGGTCTATTACCTTACTCTTGTCTAATGCCTGATGAGCTGTACCCCGGACTGTTCTCAGAGCCACCTAATTGACCTTATAGCTAGTCTTCCCAAGTCTCTCCAGTATGTTCTCCACCAAGCTGCCATGTGATATAGCTTCAGTGGCAGTAGGTGAAAATATAAATTCCTTTCTTTGGCATTTAAGATTCTTTTTAGACTGATTTCATAACATATCTCCTCTCTGTTCTAGCTAAATTAGTCTGTTTTATATAGAGCATTCCATCATTCGTATCCATGCCTGTGTTCATATAAAGTTGTTTCCCTTTTCCTGGAATGTTCTCCTTCCTCAAGTCCATCTTTTGGAATGTATAGCTGCTTTCCACATTTAGCTCAAATGCTACTTCCTACACACACCGTTTCTTGATCTAACCAGTTAGTGTTTGGCCCTCTCCCCAGCCCATTACTTAATACAATATATAATTAACATATAGCCCTTGTAGAATGTAAGTGCTTTTAAGACAGGGCCTTTTTTCATTTTGTTCATGGATCCCCAGTGCTTAGCACAGGGCCTTCGGCTTAGTAAGTAATAAATATGTGTTAAATTGTCTCTGTATCCCTAGCATCTTGCACATATTAGCACTTAATAAATATTTATTTGTGAAATTGTGAATTAACATCATAACATTTGGAACGTATCATCTAGTCCAACCCCTTTAGTTTATGAATGAGTCAGCTGTTGAGGAAAAAAATTAATACTGTATTCTGTGTTTTAGGTATGAACCTGCCAGAAATAATTTTATTAGTTTAACATGAATCTAAATCCATATATTTATTCTTAGAGAGAGAAATGCCCAAACTGCAATAGTCACACCTCTTCCACTTGGCAGTTTGAGCTAACATTTATAAGACCTGATCCAGGAAAAGATCATAATATGTTAAAATTCAGTTTTAACTTTCTATTCTACCTAATAGAATAACAGTCACTTAATCTTTTCCCAATACTCTTTCTTTGACCATTCCACTCCAGGATTCTGTTCTATCAATAACCCTAATCTCTTCTGAATGAATAAGAAAGTTCCCAAAAAATAGAGGAGTAAAGTAATGCTGTCTATTCTCCTTGGTATTATTTGATATTGTTCTAAAAGTGTTAACAGTAGCATAAGATAAGTGGAAGAAATCAAAGATGAAATTTTAGGCAAAGAGGAGGTAAAACTCCCTTTTTTTTTTTGCAGATGGGATCATGGTTTACTTAAAAGTCCTAGAAAATCGTCAACAGTACTGTTTGAGACTGTCAATGGCTTTAGCAGAGTCTCAGGCTAAATAAACCCACACAAATCAAAAGCATTTCTGTATAAGAATAACAAAATCTGAGAGGCCCTAATAGAAAAGGGAATCACATTTAAAGTAACTATAAAGTATGTAGAATGCTTGTGGGTTGATTTACCAAATCCCATAAAATGCTTGCACAAGTTAAGTGACAAAGTGCTCCTTTAAAGTAATAAAGAACAATTTAATAGTTGGAGGAATATTTAGTGCTCCTGCCTGGACTCAACTAGTGCCGGAAAAATTGTGTCAAGAACTAGTGTCAAGAAAAATTGACGGTACTACCAAAAGTTTGTTTGTGGTCTTGATCCTATTGCTATACTGGTCAAATCAAAGGGATGCTTTACAGAACTTGAGAAAATGATAGCGAAATTCATTTGAAGAAACAAAAGACATAGACTATCAAGAGAAATAATGAAAAAAAGGTATGCATGAAGATTGAATAGTATTTTCAGAATTCAAACTCCATTATAAAAGCAGCGATCATCAAAACTATTCTCTATTGTTTAGAAAATAGAGAAGTAGATTAATGTAACAGATAGACAAGGGATAATATAGTAGAATTCAGTAACCCATTGTTCAAAAACCAGAAAACATAAATTACTTGGGAGAGAACTCCCTGATTGATAAAAATTGTAGGAAAAACCAGAAAGTAGTCTGGCAGAAATTAGGCTTAGTCCAACATCTTTTACCATAATTCATAATAAATTCTAGATGGATATTACCATAATATTAAAGATCATACTACCAAAAAAAATAGAAGAAAAGCAGATCATATATTTTTCACAAGGGTTTAGTTATGATATTAATAACATAGTTATTATGTTAGTAATGAGGCTGTGAGCTAGGCTTATGTGTTTTCATACAGACTAGGTTAAACATACAGTTGATTGGACCTAGTCTTGCTGTAAAGATAGGACTCTTAAAAGATTATTTTAAAGTGAGCAAGTGAGCTGAGATTTGAATGTTTATTAAAGTATTTTTGTTCCTACCTTTATTTCAGAGACGTGTCTACAGAACCACTACTCATGTACCAAAAGAATTAGGACAAATCATGGATTCAGAAACATTTGAAAAATCTCGACTATATCAGCTGGACAAAAGTACTTTCAGCTTTTGGTCAGGATTATATTCAGAAACTGAAGGCACAGTGAGTATTCTTTTAAGAAGAAATCTCAAAATAATTTTAGTCTAATTATCACATGTTTGATTTTACATTTATATAGCACAAATGCAAATAGGAGTTTACAGGTAAGAACGTTTTTGTTCAGTGCTGGCTCCTGAGCTAGTTTGGTTAGTGTTCCCCCGGGACAGTCAGTTCTTGACTCTCAGAAACTGCAGGAATCACCAGAAATGTATTCTCCCTATTTGTCTGCTCTCACGTCTCTCCAAATGTGGCCTTTGGAAAAATTTTCCTGCAGTACCCTGAAGTCAATTTGCTAATGATCTTGTCTATAGATATTTTCAGTTATTTTATAATTTATTTGATTGGTTCATTAGCAGTCCTGGGAGTTTTCCTTTCAGGATTATTGAGCTATTTATCCTGTTGCCCCTAAAATTGCCACTTCAGACAAATAACATGGCTAGAGAGATTAGAAATGTGGCTTAACAAAAAAAAAAGATCTGAATAGTGCATCAGGAGCAAGGAAAGCAGAAATATAATAGTGCAGTGAAAGAAGGAAAATACTATGTTTACATTCTTCCTATGGAATCAAGGCCTGAGTAAAAGAGAGAAACACCATTGCTAATTGTATAGTCATCTGTGTGTTGATCCTGAGAATCTACCAACCGTAAGAGCCTCGAAGTGCTAAAGTAAAGTACCTTCTGGTGGATTTCAGGAAGATTAGAGTAGGAGGGTTCAGGGCACACTTGCCCATTGGGAAAGATTGGTCTTTATTGGATATCTGATGTAGGCTTCACTCCAGTCCAGGGGAAGGGAACAAAAAGGGAATTGGGCTAACTCCTCTGTCCCCAAACTATATAGAAATGATGGAGGGGAAAGAGAAGGCACATGGAGATTTATAATAGTTCTCAGGTTCTGTATGGTAAGCCAGGAAAACCGAGAGTGGGTGAGTAGGGAGTAGAGACACAGACCACGACTTCTCTTTGGTATGTTGAGATTGAATGGCAGCTCCTAGTCGTGTGCTGTTTCTTTAGATGAATTTCCAGGAGCAAACTCATTAATTAGGATAATCGAAAAGGGTAGTTTGGGGGAGCATTGGTTATTGGGCTAAAGAGACATTTTCAGATGTCTCTACTAAGTTTTTTTCCATCTTGCCTTTAGTAATCTAAGGCAAGGGGCCAACTAAATTGCCAATATTACCCAAGCTGGTAGTCAGGGAATAACAGTAATGTGAATAATACTAAATGTTGATTCATTTATTTGGTTTGAGAGAATGGTGACATGCTCAAGGAGGAAATGGAAAAAGCTAGGATCATGAGATTTTGAACTAGAGAAGCTTCATTTGGGATCATCTAATCCACCCTCTCATTATACAGATGGAGAAACTAAGACCCATAGAGATTGAGTAACTTGCCCCAAGGTCATTCGTTCAGAAAGTTAAGGCAGCAGACCCAGGATTCAAATCCAGCTCTTCTGACTCCAGATTAAGGAACATTTTGGGAAGCTGAATTCACATATGTTCATGTGCACCTTGGATATGGAGTCAGAAGATCTGGGTTCCCAGGAGCAATCAGTCCACAAGCATTTTGAAATACCTAATAAGTGTCAGGCCCTGTGCTCAAAGCTGAGGTTACAGATGCACAAAGAATGCAATAATCCTACTCCCAGGGTATTTATATTCTAGTAGATCAGAAAAGACCATATATAAGTATATACAGAATCAATATAAAGAGAATCCGTACAAATGAATGCCCAAGTAATTAAAAACCATGTACTTTTGGGAAGGTGAACATTAGCACTTGGGGGATGTGGGAGGGGCTTCACGCAGAAGGTGCTGCTTGAGGTGGCTCTGGTCACACAGTCCAGCTTTGTATCCACCACACTACACTGCTTGTCACATATGTTGCCTTTCACAAGTAGCTAAGGACATGTTAAAACTATTCCACTTGAGTATTTCTCTGACAATTAGAAAAAACACATTCATTCCTTCTTTGTGTTGATTAAATAGTTGTGACTGCTTTTTTTTATAAAGCACTAACAGAAGTAGTATTTGGAAATCTTTACCTCTCCCTGCCTGAGGAAGCCTTAGTGTTAGATCTATGGCTATTGCAGTTAAGGTAAACTGAGGCACAAAGCTCCAAGCACATTGTTTATTGGTAAAGCTAGCAGTTCTTGGGACTATTAAAAAAAAAAAAAAGGAAAACAAAATAGGTGGGCCATAGTTTGCCAGCCCCTGGGTTTGATGATCAGGGAAGTCTTCCAGCTAAGTTATCTCTTAGTTCTAAATAATAGAATTTGTGAGCCCTAGCAGGTGGATATTCAAAAGTTAACTTTATTTTGTCCTTTATCTCCTCATAGTTCACATAAAATTAGGCTTTTGACATTTAGAACATTGAGGCTTATATTTTGGTTTCTAAACATATTCCTTCATAAAATAACATTCACATTAAACTACCCTTGATGGTTGTTTAAAAAGCTTGGATTTTAATAATAGCATAATAATAGGGCTTAGCCCAACAAACTGTAAGGCCCTGTGTTTGTTCCTGGAAATGAAAAACAATGCAGTCCTTCCCCTCAAGGAACTTACAGTGTAGTGGAGAGAGTTGACATTTACCCCAGTAAGTATAATATAAGAGAAATTAATTGGACCAAATTTGATAGAGTGTTCTAGGAGCTGAGGAAGAGATTACTTTCAGTTTAGGGGGGATTGGGAAGGAGGAAGTCATGGAGACAACATCATACTTGTGAGCTAGGGGTGGGATAATGGTTCCTGTGGCTGCTCGACACTGGATAGATACACACAGATAGTACTCCCAAGAGGGTTGTGCTGTCAGTGGGAGCCCCCTCTAAAGGCTGTCATCCATTTCTCTCAGGTTTTTAGAGCAGGAATGTTAAATGTGATTGAATGACCGGAACTGTCAGAACTGAGTCCTTCTAAGATGAAGTTCCACCTGGCAATCCTCTCCTCAATACCCTTGAGTTGGTCAAGAGGCCTCAGATGTCCTCTAGTACTCTGTAAAATAAAGGCATGGACTAGATGATTAAGGTCAGTCAGTTCTTCTGTAAGCATTTACTAAGCAAGCACCTAGGAGTACAAATACGGTAAGTGAAAGAATCTCTACCTAAAAGGAGCTCCTATTCTAATAGGGAGGAAAACCAGGACAGAGCTAAGAATATACAGAGTAAATATAAAGAGAATAAATTTAAATAAATCAATCTAGTTAAATACAACTAGCAGTTGAGATCTTAAGCCTTAACATAGATGCTGGGACTGGAGATGCATCTTAAAGGAAGATGGGGATTCTGTGAGAAGGAGTCAGGAGTCAGTAAACATTTATTAAGCACCTTCCTTATGCCAGGCTCTGTGCTAAGCTGGGGATACAAATAGGAAAGAAGGGGCTAGTACCAAGGCTGGTTGGATTATGCAAGATGATGTGGTTTTCCCAAGGATGAGCTTCCTGGGTCTTAGTGGAGAAGTTCCCAAGAAGTGCAGCTGGGGGGAGGTAAGGAACAAGTGCATTCCAGGTTTGGGGGAGGTGGGTGAGTTGGAACAGACATAAGGCCAGGATTGGCTGGACCTCGGAGTGCTGGAGGGAGGAGTATGAGGTTGGAAAGATAAGTTGTGGTCAGGTTGTGAAGGGCTTTAAAAACTAGACAAAGAAGTTTTTATTTCATTTTAGAGGCCAGAGGCATGCCCTGGAGTTTATTGACTAGAGGAATGATACAGTTAGAATTGTGCTTAAGGAAAATTACTTTTGTAGCACAGTGGAGAATAGATTTGAATAAGGAAGAATCTTGAGTTAGGGAGACCAGTAAGGAAGCTGCTGTTATAATCTAGGCAGGAGTTAATGAGGGCCTGAACTAAGGTGCTAGCTGTGTGAATAGAGAGAAGAGACTGAATTTAGGAGATGTGAATGTAGAAATGGCAAGTTTTGGCCATTGATTAGGTATGTGGGGCAAGGGACAGAGAAGATTCAAGGAAAATGGCACTGCTGTGAATCCCGGGAATTGAAAGAACGGTGGTAATCTCAGTAGAAATAAGGAAGTTTGTAAATCCTGTGATCATTTTTTTTAATAGATTTTTAAATTTATAAGCCTGTTCCTTTGTTAGTAGGCGTCACCTCTCTTTGGTCATTTTAGTTGACTTCTCTAAAAGTTCTCTAGTTCCATTTTTTAAAAAAATTTTTTCGTGTGGCATCTGGATTCATATTATTTTGTGATTAGCATTAGAGGTTCTAGCAAACAAGATTTTCATGGATAAGAGAGTGTTTCTTTTGTGTTCATTATCCTTTTTAAAGGTGCTCAATATTTGGTTGGACTTTCCCTGCCAGCTATCATTCTATAGCTCTTCTATACTAAGTGCTTCTACTTTTCTAATCTCTTTTTTCTAAGCCTCTTTAATTTGACTTTCATCTTCCATATGAAGTGGAAACTGTCTTCTCCAAAGTTATCAGTGTTCTCTTGCCAAATCTAGTGGCCTTTTCATAGTCCTGATCCTTCTTGATCTTTCTGCAGCATTTAATGCTCCTTTTGGGTGACTCTTCTTTTAGGTTTTTTGACACTTGAATCTCCTGATTCTCCTCCTGTCTGTCTGACTGCCCCTTCTCAGTATCTTTTGCTGGTTCTTCTTCCATGTCATGCCAGTGACTATGGGCATCCCTCAAGGCTCTGTCTTGGTCCTCTTCTCTTTTCTCCACTGTTTCACTCAGTGAACTCATGGGTTCCATGATCATTTCTGTGCAGATGATTCTCAGGGCTATAAAATTCAGCCCTAGACTCTCCCCTGAGTTACAGTCATACATTTCCAACTGCCTTTTGAACATATTGAACTTGGGCATCACCTGACTATATTTCCCCCAAACCTTCCTTCTTTCAGAACTTCCCTATTAGTGTTGAAGGCACCAGTAGTCCAGACTGACAAGCACAGTGTCATTCTTGACACCCCCTCCCCCCCTCACTCCACAAGTCTTCCTTCACTTCTTTGGTATATGATCCCATTTCTACTCCCATAAAACCATAACCCTAGTTTGGGCAGACTCTCATCTCCTCTTGCCTGCATTACTGCAATAGCCTTTTTACTCATCCATCTCCTTGCTTCAAGTCTTTTCCCCATTCCAAATCCATCCTCCACTAAGCTGCCAAAGTGATGTTTCTAAAGCAAAGGTCTGACCAGGTATTCTGCTTTACTGCATGCCTCCAGTGACTGTGAGCTCCAGAGACTCCTATCACTTTTAGGGTCAAATGTAAAATCCTTTTTGGCATTTAAAGATCTTTGTAATCTGGCCTCTTCCTGCCTTTTCAGCCTTCTTATACTTTTATTACCTACACTTTATGATCTAGTTATATGGGTCTACTTGTAGTTCCTCAAATATAACACTTTATCTCCAGTTTCTATGGCTTTGCACTGGACCCCATTCCTGCAATGTTCTACCTTCTACTCTGCCTCTTAGTTTCACTGGTCTCCTTCAAGGTTCAGGTCAGAGTTTATCTTCTGCAGACCTTTTCTGGTCCCACCCAGCTGCCTTCCCTTTGCAGATTACCTTCCCTCTACTCTTTATATTTCTTGTATGTATGTATTTCTTTTTATTCTTGCCCCCATTAGAATATATATTATTTGGGGCGGCTAGGTGGCACAGTGAATAGAGCACCAGCCCCAGAGTCAGGAAGACCTGAGTCCAAAAGAAAAGAAAAGAATATCTATTATTTGAGGGCAGGGAATGTTTTGTTTTCCTTTTTGGAGGGGGGAAGACAGGGCAGTTGGGGTTAAGTGACTTGCCCAAGGTCACACAGCTAGTAAGTGTTAAGTGTCTGAGGCAGGATTTGAACTCAGGTCCTCCTGAGTCCAGGACCAGTGCTCTATTCACTGCACCACCTAGCCACCCCCAAGGAGTGATTTTTTTGCCTTTCTTTGTATTCCCAGCACTTGGCATAGTGCATAGCACATAGTACATGGTTAATAAATGCTTGTCAACTGATGGGTAAAGGTAAAATCCTAGCAGTGACTCTCAGGCTCCTTTTATGGACTCAGTTAAAAGTGTGTTGAGAGCCCATTGGACACATAGCTGTGTGTTTCACTAAGACAAGATCCTTTCCCTTTTTAAGCTTTATATCTGATGGGCAGATACCACATACAAACAACTACAATACAGAATAAGAATTAAGTACTTGTGTATGGGAAGTGAAAGAATGAATTGGAAGACTTTCTGGAGGAGGGAGGTAGTTTTTAAAATAGGGATAAGGATTCAGTGGGCCAAAGGGGGTGGAGTACACTCTAAGGCAGGGTACAACATGAATAAAGGGAAAGAAACTAGAGCATATGTTTAGGGACAAGGAGTAATCCTGGCTGGCTAGTGAGTGCTTCTAGTACACAGAAGGAAGTTGCATCAATCTGGAAAGTAGGATGGCCGCAGATTGTGGATAGTCTTGAATGTCAGAAATGTTTTAACTTGGACTTCAGGAAAAACAGGATTTCACAGAGAGATTGCCATTATAACATATCCAGTAATTGGTCATCCAACTTTTGCTGTCCAGAGGAAGATGCACTGTCTTCTGAGGGCTATTCTTTCCAGTTTTGGATAGCTCTGATTGTTGGAAGTTTTTTCTTCTTATCAAACCCAAGTTTAGGTCTTTGCAACTTTTACCCGTTGCTCCTACTTCTATCTTCTGGGGTCACCCCTCCCCCTTTCACATGACACATTTTCAAGTACTTGAGGACAGTGATTGTACCCTCTTAGGGTCTTCTATTCTTCGGGCTAAACATCTTCACAACTATGAGGATCTTTTCATATGTCATGAACTTGAGGCCCTTTGCCATTCTGATTGTGTTACTCTAGAAGCTCTCCAGTTTGTCAGTGCCCTGCCTAAAATATTGCACCAGAACTGAACACAAAACTTCCTATGTAATTTGAACAGGACCAAGTACAATGGGACTATCACCTCATTGTTCTTGGAAGCTCTGCCTCTCTTAATGGAGCCCAAGATCCCATGAGTTTTTTGTGTGCTGTAGCACACAGTTTACTCATTAAACTTGTAATCCCCTAAAATCCCCAGATGTTTTGGATGAAAGTTCTAACGGTAATTTCTCCATTTTGTTCTTATGAAGCCAATTTCTTACACTCAAGCATGAGACTTTTATTTTTGTTCCTATTAAATTTTATTTGATTAGATTCAGCTCAATTTTCTGATTTACTGAGAAAATTTAATGGCCTGGCTCTCATCTAGCATGGTAGCTATCCTTATTGGTTTTGTGTTATTTGAAAATTTGATAAGGCCATGTATTCCTTTGTCCTAGTCATTGATATAAATTATAAATGCTGTAGGGCCAAGCACAGATCCCAGGGGCAATCTGTTAGAGATCTCTCTTTAAACAGATATGGAACTATTAATGGACTCCTCTTTGAGTCAGGCCATTCAATCAATTACAAATCTAATTGTGCTATCATATACCCCACATTACTGCATATTTTCCACAAGAATAGCGTGAGGTATTTTGCCAGAATCTGAGTAAACTTATAGCTACAGTGTTTCCCTGATATGCCACTTAAGAAAAGGAAATGAGGTTATTCTGGCTTGCCACGTTCTTGAAGAAGCCATGCTAGTGTGTTATCGGTATGACCTTTTCTAGATGTAGGCAATTGAGAGCCCCTGAAGATTTTTTAATTAATGAGAGATATGACCAACGTTATGTATTGGGAAGATTAGCCTGTTATTGGCATGAAGGGCTGATTGGTTGGAGAAGAGAGTAGGACCTGGAAGAACTGTTATGAGGCAACTGAAGCAGCCCCAGCAGGTGGGATGAAGGGTCTGCCTTAGGGTGGTAGCAGTGGCAGGGAGAGAGGGCTATTATAAAAGTGGAAACAATTGATAGTGTTTTAGAACACAACATTCTCTATAATTTGGATTTTTTTTCTAACTATATTGCATTGTACTTGCCCACACTGAAACTCACCTGCCATTTTCTACCCACTTATATAACCTTAAAAAGTCTGCAGTTTTTCCCCCTATTTCTGGCTTATATTACCTGGAGTGTCATCAGTGATCTTGTACATTTTACTGTATAATCCCTTTCCCAGAACATTTCTGAGGATACTAACACAGACCACTTACTCTTGGAGATAGTTCTGAGCTAGTTCTCAATCTCTTAGAAGTCCCATAGGGACTATAGGGGTTAATAGTACTGGATGTATTTCCCTCCCTACTATTTCTCTGGATGTACTTCCTGGATAGCACCTATGTGGGTCTACTTCCTATATGCTCTGTTTGGCAAACCTCTCACTATCCTATCCTCTATGTCTCTATCATCATGGTTTTGAAAAACATTCTTTTGAAAAGTTTGTGGTTTTGTGCATGTGTACACACACAGAGGTCAACTCGTTTGTCTAGTACTTTGTCCTCTACCATCACCACCTCATTTGCCCCCATGCACAAATTCCTCTACTCTTCAGGGACTGACCGCCTAGCCTATGCTCATGCTAGAAGCATTCCCTGGTTTACATAATCTATAACAAGCTTCACTCTTAGAACTTACATTGTTCTTTGGATTTCTCGAAGATAATGATCATCTAATGTAGTTTTATTACAGTGGTCAGTGTTTATATTAGCCTTATACTAGAATGACCATGTGGGCAGGAGCTATATCCTAGCTAAACGTTAAATCTCCTACATTGCTAAGCACAGTGCATTATATGGTGTAGAGAATGTAAGCTCCTTGTGAGTAGGAAATGTTTCATTTGTTGTATCCATAGTCGGTGCCTAGCACAGTGTACATAGTACATAGTAATGTTTAATAAATGCTTGATCAATTCATCTTCATCAAAGTTTTTTTTTCTTTTTGGAGGGGGAAGGCAGGGAAATTGGGGTTAAGTGATTTTTGCCCAAGGTCACACAGCTAGTAAGTGTTAAGTGTCTGAGGCCGGATTTGAACTCAGATCCTCCTGATTCCAGGCCTGTGCTCTATTCACTGCAGCACCTAGCTGCCACTATCAAAGATATTTTGAGACTAAATGTGTTGTCCACTTATTTGATGTTAGTTTCCATGCAAATTTACTCCCTTGATGAATTCACCAAATATGCTTTTCCCTTATGGAAGCCAAATCATCTTCCTTTACATGAGTGGTTTATACTGTCATATGATAGTTTCATATGCTTTTGAAAAATAGTTAAGATGTATTTTCTTTCACAGGTTATTCTTCTTTTTGGAGGAATTCCATATCTCTGGAATTTTTCTGGAGTATTTTGTAGACGTGCTGGATTTGGGCCAGAGTATGAGGTACCTTTTCTTATGTCTAAAAAATATTTCTCCCCCTTCTTGACCTGCAGAGGTTTATTCTAAAGTTAAACTTGTTGGTAATTAAATCATTTATTATTTATAGGTAGGGCCTTGCATGAATTGACAGTGGCATGTCAGTAGCATGTTTCATGGCAGTTTGCCATGAAATAGCTATTTGAATTAGTTCTGTGCCATAGCTGTGCAGAGATGTGGGATATCAGTCTAGAGGAGAATGGGAAGAATTCTTCGAGGAAGGAGCCTTTAGGAAAGAGAGCAAACAATTCCCCAGCAGAACCATGTTGAGATTCAGGAAGCATAGAGAAGTGAGCAGTGACTCAAGAAATGACTTGTAGGCCCAGCTTGTGGGATGGCAGCAGCCAAACGTTCTCCCACTTTATCCTTAATTTACAGCAGAAGTCATAGGATCATAGGGTCATAGACCTAAAGCTATGGACCCTCAGAAGTCATCTACTCAGACTCATATATTTTATAGTTGAGGAAGCTGAGGTGCAAAAAGGTTAAGTAATTTGCCTGAGGTCACATAGGCAGTAAGTGGCAGCCAGGTTTTGAACTCAGTTCCTTAGACTCCAAATGTCCACTGCATTATTCAGCCTTTCTAAGAAGCCACTTCTTAGGAAGTCCCATGTGGGACAGAAACTGCTTTTCTTAATAATCTTTGTCACTTTTAGAAGCTAGGCTTCATGGGCTTTGGGTCAGAGACACACTTGAACTTTGGAATCCAAGGGCAGTGAGAACAAAGAGAAAACCACTTAAGAGAAGTGGGATTACAGTCATGTTGTTTGGGTTTTTTTTTTTTGAGTCATGTTATTCTGCAAGCAGTTTGTAATTCTGCTTTAATTCCAGATAATTCCAAGTAAAAGAAATACAGAGGTTTGTTCATTTTGGCATCACGGGCAAATTTTCTACCATAGTAATTCCTGTGCATCACTGTCTGGGTTCAGATCTGAACACATGCTCTTTCCCTGATCCTGTCAGAATTATGCCAGGAGAGAGGACAATAGCAGGGGAGGGAAGGGAAGAGGAGAAACGCCTGAGCTAACTCATTAGATATTTCAATAGGAATGAATAAAAGCACCATTAACTTTGTAGAAAGTAGTTACAATGTGCACATATACTTAAGTGTGGAGATTAGCATACATGGGTATGAGGAGAGAGTGAGAATATTCATGTTTACTGTGTAATATAGTTGTCTAGTTTATAATGTCATTTTATTTTTGAAAAACAAAGAAGTGGTCCTGAAGAATCTCTCTTGTGGGCAAGATTTGGGTTGTTTTTTTAAATCCTCCTTAAGTAGGGGTCTTCAAGCCACTTTCTCAGAAGGTAAGAGCAGCAATATGTTAAAAAATAAAGAGGTTTTGAAATACTTGTTTCCTTGCTGATAAATCCAGGCTTTTAAAGGGAGGCTATTGACAGTAATGTTTCACATTTCTACTTTAAATAGTAACTGATAGAAATAACATTGGGGGGGAGAGGGGAATGCCTTCTCTCAGCAAGGTCACAACTGCAGAAACAAAGACTTCTCAGAGCAAGACAGGATATTGGAAATTAGTGAGCAATAAGGAGTGAAGTTCTTGTTAGCAGAATTAAAAGAGGGTCTCCATAGATGGATGGGGGTATGCATTTGCATTATTTAATGTAAGCTTGTGTGTGTATGTGTGTGTGTCTCCATCAGTCCAGGACTGACTGCAGCAATAGGATCTTAAGTAAAATGACCTCTTGAGCAATGAGATTCGTTGATTACTTTTTTTTGGGAATCACTTTCTTAATCACTCTAATTACTTTTAACCCCTGTTTCTCCTAAACTTCAGTTAAGCTAGCTAGTGTTGAGGGATATGGAAATAGGCTTATTATTAGTACTGGGAAGTATAAATTTTCACAAGAAAGCACCTTCTATTTGTGAAGCAAAGCTATATTTATCTATGTATATGTTGTATGTGTGTATGTATATAAGTATATATGTATGTATGTATCTCAGATTTAAAAATATTTTAAAAGAATTTATTTTTATTATTATTTAAATATTTAAACAAGAATTTATTAAGCACCTACTGTGTATATTCCAGACACTTTGTAAGTATTATTAAGTATCTCATTTGATCCTCACAACAACCATGCGAGTGCTATTATAAGTACTATTATTATCCCCCTTTCACAGATGAGGCAGGTGAGGCAAATAGAGATTAAATGGTTTGCCCAGTTACCCAGTTAGTGTCTGAGACTGGATTTGAACTCAGGTCTTTCTGATTCTAGGCCTGGTGCTCTGTCCACTTAAGAACAACCAGCTGCCATGTGTGTGTTGGCTTTGCAAACCTTACAGTACTCTGTATGTGTTAACTGTTAATGGAGAATGTGATGCCATAGAAGACACTGTGGTAGACCATGGGGGAGTGTAGCTAGGTTAGATAGAACTAGATACACAGATAGAACTAGACCCTTAGCCTATGTGTCCCTCCTTTAGTTCTAGAGAGTTTTTTTTCTTTAAAGTTAGAGTCCTCCCCTATAGTCTTGACTCTCTCATTTCTTTTTGCCTCTTGAGCTTGCTTTTCTCACGCTGGCCTACTCTTTTCAGCTCCCTTTGCCAGTTTCTTTTCTTCCTCATCTTTCCCAGGTGTGGACATTCCTCAGAGCTCTGCTCTTAGTTCTTTTCTTTCCACCCATTCCTTTGGCAGTCTCTTCTACTTCTTTTTGCTTTAATTTATTGCCTCCCTTATGTATAGGTAATATATTACCTCCCTTTATCTCCCAGCCTGAACCAAGCCCTGTATAAAGAGGATTCTGAAGGGCAGAGGTGAGGAGAGAGGGCATTCCAGCATCGGGGAGGCTATTAACAATAGTCTAAGAGAAAAGAAATGGAGACCTGAACGAGAGTGAGAGTGTTGTGAGTGAATGGAAAGAAGGGGAAAGATGCAGGAGGTATTATGGATATAAAATCAGTTGTACTTGGCAACTGATTGAATGGTGTGGGCAGAATGTTGATGGAACGATAATTCCAAGATTTTGGTCCCGGGTAACAAGTAGGACCATGCTGCCATCAGCAGAAATAGGGAAGTTTGCTAGGGAGGAATTTGCTAGCTTAGCAGAGCATAGGAGTATGAAGTGACAGTGGGACATAGAGGTGGAAGTACATAGTAGACAGTTTGAAATGAAAGACAACACACAGGGAGCATTTAAGGCCACATATATAGATTTGGACTTCCTCTGTGTAGATGTGTTATGAACACATGGGAAAGAGGGAAGAAGAGAGGAGAGAATGGGGCCGGGGCGCAGACCCCTGGGAGACACCCTCATTTAGATGGTAGCAGGAGGAAGATGAGCTAGCAAAAGATACCAAGAAGACCAGTTCACAGAAAAAAGAGGATAGAGAAGTCCAGGGAGGAGAAAGTCCTCCAGGAGGAGAAGGTGATCAGCAGTGCTGAATGGCAGAACACTTAAAGGAGAACAAGGACAGAAAAGAGCATAGTATTTAGTAATTAAGAGAGTGTTGATGAGCTTGATGTGATGGGGCAGGAAGTCAAGTTACAAGGGTTTGATAAGAAGCAGAATGGCTAGTGAGATGGTAGAGGGAGTGAGAAGAGATGAATTTTACTGGGACTCTGGCATTGAAAGGGAAGAGAAATATAAAATGTTGCTTTGAGGAGATAGGATCAAGGGAAGTGTTTCGAAGAATTGAGGAGACTGGAGCATGTTAGCCAGTGAGTAGGAGAGACTACAGTTTAGCAGGGACAGGAAATGATTGTTGGGGAAAGTTCCCAAAGGAGAATGGAGAGCATAGATGCTTGAGGACAGAAGTGAAGGGAATTAACTGTAGCAAGGAGAAAAAGATTATCTTATTTTCTGAGGCTTTGGGAATTGTGATGTTGTTTTGTAGAAATTGTAATTGTCTTTTCCTGTTGTCCTCAGATCACTCAGTCCTTGGTGTTCCTGTTTTTGGCTACACTCTTCAGTGCCCTCACTGGCTTGCCTTGGAGTCTTTACAATACATTTGTCATAGAAGAAAAGCATGGTTTCAACCAACAGGTATTGTAAAATACACTGACAGTGTTCATTGTCACATGGAGATGACCTTTCTTCTTTCCTGTCATGCTAGGGGGTCTACACTTTTACTTATACATACATCACTTAACTTACACATATATTATTTTACTTAACATTGCTTGAATAATTTGAGAAAAATATATAGTAGGTATAGTAAATATTGAGGTTTTATTTTTCTGTAAAACTTTCTGCATTAATAGGTTCAAATATTTCTCAGGTGATGAATTTCAAACCAGTTCTTTTAAAGGTGTTAGGGATAAGTGCCAAAAAAAAATGAACCGAGGCAGGAAAGGAGGCTTGCCCTCTAGACCTAACCCCACTTGAGTCTTACTGTTGGTTAATGAGCCTTCACCCCAGAACTGTTGGGGTGGCATTTCCTCTAATGACACCACTACAAATAAAGAAATGATCTCAAGAAAGAAGGAGCACTCAGAGCCTCTTCCTTCGTATTTTTTATAAAAGGTAGTCATTTCTTCATAATTATTTTGGTTATTGATAGAGAAGCAGAGAAAAGGGATTACTACCCAGAAGGTTGCAGGTGCTTTGCCTCAGGGTAAAGCAGGATCATTGAATGCTAATGTTTCATATTCTTTCCAGTACTTCAAGTATTCTGGATTTCAGTGGTATGGGTATTACTTGTATAAGATGTTAAGGAGTTGCTGTTGGCAGAAATATTCAATATCTGGTGGCCAACATTCTGCCCTAAGCTAGGCTGCCCTTTATACAAGGGTGGTCCTTCTCTGGGGCAGAATCCTCTCCAGATTGATAGGACCTTCCAGAGATTGTGTTTTCCTACTATGTCCTTAGAAACTTAGGGGTATTTTAGCAATACAGTGAGCCATTGGAGTAGGTCTTTAGTTAGTAAGTTGTATTCAGTTGGGTTATTTAAAGTAGCAGTTTTCTGTCATGTTTTCTTTCTTTTTTTTTTCAGACCTTAGGGTTCTTCATGAAAGATGCTATCAAGAAATTTGTTGTGACTCAGTGTATTTTATTGCCTGTTACTTCACTTCTGCTTTATATCATTAAAATTGGAGGTGACTACTTTTTCATCTATGCCTGGCTTTTCACATTAGTTGTTTCTTTGGTGAGTAAAGTTTTTCTCTCACTTTCTCTTTCTTTCTCTCCATTAAGCAAAATAACTGCTTTAGTTTTGGTTAGCATAAAAATGATTTATTTTGAAAGTAATCTTTAATGTGATTTCATTAAGTTAAAATTAAAAAAAATTTTTTATTCTGAATTTGACAAATATATCTGAGGGAGAACATTTCCATATATGGAGTCACAAATATTTACTATGTACAGCTTGCTTCTAAAAATGTAAATGTAGTAGATTATTTTTTAAAAGAATGTTTTTATTTTTTCTCAATTACATGTAAAAACAATTTTTTATAATTTTTGAGTTCCACATTCTCTCCTTTCCCCATCCTTGAGAAGGCAGGCACTTTGATACAGATCATACATCTGTAGTCCTGCAAAACATTTCCTTTTTAACAATGTTGTAAATGGTTAAAACTAATCTTAAGGTACAGGTTCACCTGTTTATTGACCTGTTCAAGGTCAGTGCTTATTAAACTGCTCTGCTGCCTCATGTTTGTGGGGAGCACTTGGATTACCATGACTAATCTTAGAATTTAAGAAAGTTTCTGTTGACTTTTTATGTTCTTTTTTAGATAGGAAGATAAGCAGCAAAAGAAAAGTTACATGGAAACTGAGGGAGGGTAGAGTATCAAGAAGGAGGGGTGGTTAATTGTGTCAGATGCTGTACAGGGGTCACTTGGGAAGAAGAGGATTGAGAAAAAAGGCCATTTGGATTTGGCAACTAAGAAGTCATTGGTGACTTCAGGGAAAGCTGTTTTAGTTGAGTGGTGAAAAGAAAAGCTCACTTGTACAGGAGTGAGATATGAATGAGTGGTGATGTGACATTTTCCATAGAGCAAGGATGATCACTTCAGACCTTTTTACTGGACTTTTGTACCTAGGACCCACAGATAGGCTGAGAAGAGGACAGGAGGATTGGGGAGAAGAACATGGAAGTAATCAGTATACATGTTTATTTTTATATACATACATACATGTCTAACATACACACTCACATATATACACATACATGCATACATAAAACCACACAACTACACACTTTCCAACCTTATTTCTCACTAGTACCCACCTATTCTGTTTCAAACTGACTTATTTATTGTTCTCCTGATACTACATGAATAGTTTCCTCCTGTGTAGGTCCTTCAAATGACAAGTCAGCTATTTCCTCCATTAAGCCTTCCTTTGTGCTGTGAAACATCATTCTCTATCACTTCCTTGGCATGTAATCACACACTGCAGTATGACATCTCTCCTACTGTTATATCTTTTTTATTCAGAATCATAAAACAGAGCTGTGGAAGCGATGTTAGCCATTACAATTATGGGTTCTTAGCATTTATAAAAATTAAGGAACATCAGAGGTCATCTAGTGTAGTAGGAAGCTGAGACACAGAGGGGGAGAGTAATTCACCCAGTCACAGTATTAAGTGGCAGAGCTGGATTTTTAAACCTGGGTCTTCTGACTCTTAAGTCTGTTGCTTTTTCTACTAGGCCATGCTCTTTTTCAACATTGAAATATGTTTCTCATCTGCCTCACTAGATTGTCCTTAGGAATTCTGTAGCCTATACTCCCACCCCCACCCCCCAGTGCCTGGCATAGTGCTGTGTACATGACTATTGTGTAAATGAAGGGAGTATAGTAGAGAAGCACTTGTTTTTCTCTACCAACTTCTCTCTTTCCCATCTGTTTTTATCCTTTTCCCTATACATCTGAGAAGCACTTTTCATTCATCGGGCTTAGAAACATCTGCAGTGTCAGAGAGAGAGGAAAGATGTTTCTCTATGGTGATTTTCTTGAAGGGTAGACACAAGTAATTGATCATGAGATTTTGCACAATCAGTCTGGTTAAATCTGAAAACAGTGGAGGCCCTGAAGTAGTCTACATAAGGACTGCCAAAAACTTTAATTAACAGTACATCACTAAAAGCAGGCAGAGTTTCCTTTAAAATGCTACAACTTTCAGTGACACTCTGGAGATAGAATCCCAGAGTCCAGCATGGCTCTTGATAAATGGACACATAGTATGTTTTAGCTTCTCCTTGGGCTCTCGTTAGGAGAGGTATAAGAGGGTCACGTGTAAAAGTAGACGACTTGAAGAAAACATCTTAGGGCCACTGCTAGCTCTGCTGGATTCCCATCCTAGAATCATTGTAGGACTCCGCCATATGTCCTAGATGGCGGCCTGCTTTTTTGGCACACAATGTGGTCCATCTCTTGGCTTCTGAACACTGCACTTTCCTTCTGTGTCCCACACTGTCTTACCTAGAGGCAAGGCCTAGAGACCAACCATGTCCCTGCTGTATTGTTACTGCTTCACCTACGGGCAGCTGCCACTGGAGCTTAGCTCCAAACACTGAAGAACCACAAAGCTATGAAACTTGTGTTTAAACAGATGCCAAATCTAATTTTAGAGCAGTCTTACCATTGTCCCTTATGGCCGCTAGTAAACATAGTGGGCTCACCAGTAATGTAGTTCCAGGTGGGCTGGACATGGCCATCATTCCTGTCCTCTCTGGGATTAAACATAACCAACCCTGCTTGGCATTTAAAACCGTCTGCAGTGTGGCTCTCACCTTTCTGGATGTTTTCTGTTATTCTTCTATTATCCCATCCTTCATCATTTCAGGATTGTTAGTCCACATTAATTTTTTTCAATCCTTTCTCAAAGGCTGCAAACTAATCTACAGCATTTCATTGTCATATGTGAACATGCTAGTTTTACATGTAACATTGTACACTTTTACTTACCTAAAAAAAAGTTCTAGGGATGTCAAAGCCGTGGAGCCCCGCACTAGCAGGTACTAACTCATTTGTTTTTGTCAAGAAAAGGCGTAACCTAACATGGACCCTGATGAAATAGCTGTTTGGCTGTTCTTGTTGTTTGGGCTCTCAGGAGGAGTAACAGGTCATTTATTCACTTGTGCTTCTTTGCAGTCACAGAGCTCAGGTCAGAGGGGCTGGGGAGCTGTCCCCAAAGCCAGAATGTGGCTAGGAACCTAGGCACGCTTTGTAAACCTGTCCATGTTCTTCCTTCTTCAAGAAACTTCTTAGAGGTTGTTCTCACTTTTACATTTCAGGTACTTGTCACTATCTATGCTGACTACATCGCCCCTTTGTTTGATAAATTCATTCCTTTGCCTGAGGGAACCCTCAAAGAAGAAATTGAAGTAATGGCAAAGAATATTGACTTTCCTCTGACTAAGGTGTATGTTGTGGAAGGTAAGGCTTTATTGAGGGTAAGAAGGTCTTAGCTTCGAACCTTGTCATTCAGGTTCAAAGATGTGAATGAAGGAAAGTTCAACATTTGTTTTTATAGTTAGGCTCTAAAATTTGGAATCTTGAGTTTTCTAAGAATTGGGTATACAGCAGAACCCCAATGTTATTGGGAAGTAAGGACAAGATTTCCCTTATTGTAATGAAAAATATATAAATGGAATATGACTTAACCTTTAGGTTGTAAAGATAGTAATAATTAGTTATGTCCAAAGCATTTTTTTTACTGCATCCCTATAAAATGGGTAGTAGAAACATTTTTAATCCCCGTTTTACAGTTGAGGAAATTCTGTCCTAAATTTGTATTGACTGGCCCAGTCACACAGCTGCTAGTGTTGGCATCAAGTCTTTTGACTCCAAGACCTCTTTTTCCTATATCACACTCTTTTGAATCCCCCAAAACAACAAAACATCTCATTTGATTCCAAAATAATCATCTAAGATCAGGAATACAGGTGTCATTATTCTCATGGTATAGAAGGGGACACTGAGGCCCAGAGCAATTGTCATTTAATGGAGGTTACACAGTATGGA
>NW_027187338.1:8327260-8394859 GCF_028583685.1 Petaurus breviceps papuanus
CCTTCCTGCGACCATCATCCAAAGGCCGTCACAACCTGGCCCCCTCCTGCCCCTTCTTACTGTGCCTCATACATGGCATACAATCTTTAATCTTAGCTTTTGTACCAGCTGGCCTCCATGCATGGAGTACATCCCAGCCTTGCCATCACCTCCTCAAGTCTGTCTTTCCCCAAGATTCAGCTCAAGTACCTGCTACTTGAAGCCTTTCCTGATCTTCCAGCTGCTGTGGTCGAATGTTATCCCCCCCCACCCCAGCTCAATGATCTTGCATCTACTTTGTATGTGTGTGTATGAGTGAGATCTCCCCTTCCTAGATTGTGTATGTGTGTGTGTGTGTGTGTATACACATATATACACACACACATATACATATATATACACATAGGTATACATAATATACACACCCTCAACCGCCTTCAAGGACTAATCAAGGTCACACAACAACCAGAGCAGTTTGTAGTTCAGCCAAAGGGCAAACCCGGTCACACTGTATTCTTCCTTATATTTCCTTGCTGAAAGAATGTGGTCTTCACAAACATAATGAGCATCATATTGCTTGGTTTCTCTTTGGGTGGGCAAGAAGGGCTGGAAGGAGGGAGAAAATTTGGAACTCAAAATTGCATTTTTAAAAATAATCACTTAAAAAAAGAATGTAGTTTAATGATTCTGAGAGCAATGGGACCCTTCTCCCTTCAGTACTTTTTTTAAGCAATCTGGGTTAAGTAACTTGCTCAAGGTTACACGGCCAGTTATTTCTGGGTGTGGTGCTGAGTGTCTGAGCCCGGGATTTGATCTCCAGGTCGTCCCAACACTGGAGCTGGTACTCTTACTCACTGAGCCACCTGGCCGCCCCTAAGCAATTGGGGTTAAGTAACTTGCTCAAGGTTACACGGCCAGGTGTTTCTGGGTGGGTGCTAAGTGTCTGAGCCCGGGATTCGATCTCCAGGTCTTCTCAACACTGGAGCCGGTGCTCTTACTCGCTATGCTACCTGGCCGCCCCCCTTCAGTACTTATTATTCAACCAATATTTATTGAATGTCTGCTGTATGTGTTTAACATTGTGAGAGTAACAAAAATATAGGACAGTTCCAGTCTTTAAGAGGTTTACAGTATAATTGAGAAGAAACTAACATGAAAATCATGAGTAGATATTGATCGATGTGAAGCAATCTCAAAACAGTACAAGAAGATATGTAGTTATGTATTAAATTTTAGGAGGGCTGTAGGAATTCAGAGAAGGGTAAGCAGTCACACTTGGGGAAACTGGAAAGAAAGCTTCATGGAGAAGGAAAGCCTTGTCTTGCAGGATGTGCAGGCTTTAATGAGAAGGACATTCCAGCAAAGAGAACAACATGAGTGAAGTCATGGCAGTAGAAATGAGAGCGGTGCTTTCTGTGATCCATCTATCCCTCCTAACTGTCATCCTAGTTCTTGTTCTTTTGTGACTAAATCCCTTGAGAAGGCCATCTGCAATAGGTCTTTCCATTTCCTTTCCTCACTTTCCTTTTCTCTGGAGTTTGGCTTCCAGCTGAAACTACTGCTCTACAGTGACGTCTTTTGAATTCTCATCCTTCTTGACCTTCCTGCAGCTTCTGACCCTGTCAGTCTCTCTCATCTCTAGGATTTCACGGAACTCCTCTCTGCTTCTCATTCTAGCTGTCCAACAGCTTCTTTTCTATCTGCTGTGGTGGTTCCTCACCCAGATCACTTGTGTTAACTGTGGGTGTCTCCCAACTCTTTATCTTGAGCCCTTTTCTTCCCCTATAGTATTCACTTGGTGATCTCATCCACTCCCATAGATTCTGCTAGCATCTCCGGATGATTCTTAGATTTATTTGCTCAGCTCACACCTTTCTATTGAATTCCAGTATCACATCTCTTACTCCTGTTGTCATTTGGACATCTGGAACTATATCTCTCATAGACATCTTGAGCTCAACATGTCTAAAATGGAACTCTTTCTTCCCAAACTCACCCCTCTTCCTAATTTATCTATTAATGTTGAGTTCCCTAGTCCCTTCATCTTGGGACCTAGGTGTCATGTTTGACTCCTTATTCTCTTACCTGCTACATCCAATTAGTTGCTAAGTTATGTCATTTGTAGCTTTGTAATATATCTTGCATTTCCCTTTTCTGCCACTGCCGTCACCATGGTGTAGGTCCTCATCACCTCATGCATAGTCTATTGCAACAGCTGCTAGTGCAGGCCTGCACAATCTGGGGCCCCCCAGAGGATTTCAGGTGACCTGTAGATGATATGGAGGATATAAAACAAGCGTGTACAGCATTCCTCCTGAGGGCCCTATGTCGTGCAGGCCTGTGCTAGTGGGTTTGCCTGCCACAAGACTTCCCACTGCCTTCAGCCATCCAAGTGCATTTCTGGTCTTGGCATCCCCCTACTCAGTCAATGCTAATGGCTCCATGTTTTCTCCAGGATCAAATAGAAAATCCTCTGTTTGGCTGATAAAGCCCTTTATAACCTGGCCCCTGTCTCCCTTCCTAGCCTTCTTATATTTTATTCCCCTCTATGTGCTTGGTGATCCAGTGACACTGACCTGGCTGTCCTTGCACAAGGTTGTCTAGTGAAGTTTTTGCTGGCTTCCCCCTCTACCTGCAGTTTCCTCCTTCCTCCCCACCACTTGGCTTCCTTCAAGTCTCTACTAAGGTCTTAGTTTCTGCAACAAGCCTTTTTCAATCCTCTTTCATGCTGGTGCCTTCCCTCTGCTCGTTTTCTCCAGGTTATCCTCTCCGTAGCTGTTTGTGCAGGTGGTTTGTGTTGTTCCCTCATGTTGCACTGTGAGCTCCAAGAAGGCAGGGTGGTCTTTTTACCTGTCTTTGAATCCCCAGCGCAGTGCCAGCCTGGCATATAGTAGCTGCTTAATAAATGCTGGTTGACTGACATGGTAAATTCCTTGAAAATAGTAGAGCCTTTAATGTTTGTTGAATTGAATTGTCTGGCTTTTCAGGATGATTTCATCTTTTTTCACATGGTAAAGGTAAAGACTTCTGGAAAGTAGCCTAGGGAAGCGCTGGTAGGGTAATAGCGTAATAATAGAACATATAACAGAATACCATAGAATGCCATAATAGAACACATCCTGTAATATAATACTGTATTGAGGACTTTAAAAGGCCCATGATTTCATCAGTAGGGATACTCTCCAGCAGTATTGGTCACAACCCCATAGTCAGTGATTTCTTGACTTGTGGCCTAGAGAGTTCATCATCTAGTAGTCAGTTTCTGGTGGTGTGTGCCTTTTGGCTGTGGTTTAGATTCATCCCTAAATAAAGAGAGACAAGTCCACCACTAAGTTTTACCAGTTTTGTGAGGCCTGATAGAGCCTATGTGTCCGTGGCCTAGTGTCTGGAAACCCAGGGTCAGAAAATATCAATAAAGCCCATTCTTTTTTATGCTCAGGATTGGACCTATGTGGAACTCTGGGAGAGGAAATTCATTCTACAAATGCAGGTTCTTAGAGTGTTACCTGGGGAACTGAGGAGTTAAGTGACTCACTTGGGTCATGGCTAGTGTGTGTGTCCAAGGTGAAACCTGCAGTCTTCCTGACTCTAGGCTGGCCCAGTGCCTTGACTTTAGGACATGGTTCAAGGATTCATAGAACAATTGCTCACATGTATGTGATGCTTAATATACAAAATCTTACTTAGTCCTCACAACCTCCCAGAGGGGCAGCTGCTCTGCCTCTTCTTCACTTCTCCTTTTTTCCCTCCAGCTTCTACCCCTTCTGAGCTTTGGTGTACCTAGAACTGTTCTTACAGGACACTTATCTGCTCTTGTCTGCCTGTGTGTCTTTTTCAAATTTGAGTTTCCTGTGTATCCACATTGATTTCCTTTTTGTCCAAAATTATTTTGTTATATTAATATCCCTTGTTCACACCTTGCTTGGTACTATTACTCTGAACATTTGTCTGTAAACATCTGAGTTAGTGAGCTTTGTTGCTGTCATTTTTTTTCTTTTTGGAGGGGGAAGGCAGGACAATTGGGGTTAAGTGATTTGCCCAAGGTCACATAGCTAGTAAGTGTTAAGTGTCTGAGGCCAGATTTGAACTCAGGTCCTCCTGAGTCCAGGGCCAGTGCTCTATTCACTGTGCCACCTAGCCACCCTGTGCTGTACAGTTTTAAAGCACTTAAATTACAGATATCATTTGATCCTCTGAGGCACCAAGTTGCAGAACACAGCTGGGTGTGCTGTAGAGGCCTTGGTGCTGTGAATTGTCTGCTTCTTCCAGGAAAGATAAAAAAAGAGACATAGGAAGACTCTGTAAGCTAATACATGTGACAGAGTCATGTGGGATTTGCATTTTATACTTAGGATTAGAAAACCAGATCTGCCCATTAATAAAATCACCAGGAAGGGAAGCTGTAAACAAATGGGTTTTATTCAAAGAAAACGTAGCATGTGCAGAGAACATGCTGTCCTTGAATCAGGGCTTCGCTTGCCTCTTCCTCGCAGTGTGACTGACCAGGAGCCAGTGGTACAGCCTCCATGCTTCTATTTCTTCATCTGTAAAATGGGCTTAACAATGCTTGTGTCAATGTTCTCCTTATGTCTTTGGTTCTCACAGGATCAAATGAGATAAAGTTTGTAACAGTACCTGATAGTTATAAAGGTAATCTGATAGTAACAGAGCCTTTGATGAAATTGGTCCATCTTTTTGATGCCCCATCTGTGAATTGCCTCGTACTGTGTGTGTGTACGTGTGTGCATACACCATGTAGACACCCATAAACTATGTAGTGTGCTACAACTTTGACATTTTCTTGTTGCTTTACAAAACATGAGCCAATTCAGGCATAGACAAAAAATCTTTTTTTTTTTTCTTTCTGATTATTAGTTCCAGCATATTTGTGTGTCTGTAGGCAAGGGGCACTTTAGAACCATAGGCTTGCCTGAGGCCAACAATATTATTTTGCTAAAGAATTGCAGAGTTTAACCTAAGAAAGTAGATAGTGTATAATTTTTTTTTCCTTTTTGGAGGGGAAAAGGCAGGGCAATTAGGGTTAAGTGGCTTGCGCAAGGTCACATGGCAAGTGTTAAGTATCTGAGGCCATATTTGAACTCAGGTCCTCCTGACTTCAGGACACTGTGCCACCTAAAACACCCCTATAATTTTTTTTTTGGAGGGGGGAACACAAGGCAGTTGGGGTTAAGTGACTTACCCAAGGTCACACAGCTAATGGCAAATGTCTTGAGGGTTGATTGAACTCTGTCCTTCTGACTCTGGGGCCAGTGCTCTACTTACTGCACCCACCTAACTGCCCCAGTGTATAATTTTATATTTTATGATTTGCCTGAATTCCAGTGTCAGCTCATAGATCTAATTATAGAGAAGAATATCTTAGTTTATGCCCACCGACTTAGATCTTCAGTACCTTCCTACTTGTGCAGATGTTCTGGACTTTCCTCCCTTCCCTTCATCTATTACGTGACCCTCTGGCCTCAGCCTCTTACATGAATCTGTAGAATGTAGGTAGGCAACTGGAAGGCACAATGGATAGAGCTCTGGGCATGGAGTCAAGACCTTCTGGGCGGCTAGTTGGCACAGTGAATAGAGCACCAGCCCTGGAGTCAGGAGAACCTAAGTTCAAATCTGGCCTCAGACACAACACTAGCTATATGATCTTGAACAAGTCACAACCCCAGTTGCCCTCCAAAAAGCAAAAGAAAGACCTGAGTTGAGAAACAGTCTCAAATCCTAGTTGTATTGTATGTACTTGGGCAGGTCACCTGTGTCTGCCTTAGTTTCCACCTTTGAAATATGAGATCAGTAAGAGCACCTTCCTTGCAGGGTTGTTGGGAGGAGTAGATGAGAAAGTGCTTCTGAAGACCTTACAGTGCTACCATATGAGCAGTAGTTAGCAGCAGCTGGGCTGCCTAGAGTCATTGCCATTTACATAACAGTTTAGCACAGGGTGTTCCTTGGAATCAGCCCAGTGGCCCATACCTTCTGCATCTAGAGCAGAAATGTAAAATCCACTCTTCAAAAAGATGACCTTGAGTTGCTGCTTAAGGGTTAAATTATGTTGTATGCCACTCCTCTTTCTAGGATAAAAAGTGGTTACAGTTTTCACAAAAGTTGTCTCAATTTTATAAATCTAGAGAACGGCATTCCCAGTAACTTCTGTGTTACTATACTGAAAAAATCTAAATGTTAATCAGTACAAGTCAAAGAATATTGATTAAGTGCTTTAATAATCTCTGGTGACAGGCCTTTAAGAACCTGCCAGATTAAGAAAGGATTTGTTAAGTCAGAGTGTTAGCATGGTCCAGAGTGCTGGTCTTAGAGTTGGTCAGCCCAGCTGACTTGTCCCATCCTGGCTCTGATACTTAACCTGTCATGGGGCCTCACTGCGCCTAAGTTACCCTCTAGAAAACAGAGGCATTGACACATCTACTGCCCCTGTTAGAATGCATAAGGGTCATTCTTTGTAAACCTAAAAGCAAGCATCTTTCCCCTAAGTTAACACTTTTAAAGATCATTACTTCATCAGAGTGGGTTCCCTCCACTTATGCAGAACACCGCTTCTCTGCTATTCTTTGTGATTTGCTGTGGCTAGAATATGGACCACCTGGCGCCTAATGAGCCACTCTGCTCCTTGCCTGTCAGTGGGCCTGTCTGCCAGGCATTCCAGCTTGACCCAGCTCATACACTCCCTAATATGCTGATTTCTGTACTGATGACATCCCAGGGTTCAAGACAAAAAATGAATGCCAAAGATATTGTTGTGGCATATTGACTGAGTCCTCTTAGGACTAACATTGACAGAAAGGGTTTTTGTCCATTCCTCTCTTGATGACACTGAGTAGAACCAGGCAGTTTCAGGCCCCCCAGAATTTAGTTCATCTCTCCATTAAACTCCCAACAGGGTCGAAGCGCTCCTCCCACAGCAATGCTTACTTCTATGGCTTCTTCAAGAACAAGCGGATAGTTTTGTTTGACACGCTGCTGGAAGAATACTCGATGCTGAACAAAGAGCCACCGGAGGAGGGCTCCTTAGAGTCCCCCAAGAGTGAAGAGGGGGAAAGCCCAGAAACAAAGGCCAAAGTGAGAGTAAGTTTGACTTGCCTCTTTTTTCTGCTTCAGTATCTGCAGCTGCTGTTGTCAGCCCCTGCTTAGACAACGTGAAATCTCCCTAGACCTGACCACTGCTGATAAAATTGCCTTATCCCTCTTGTTCTGGGGTTGGAAGCTGTTGGGCTTTGCTTGCCACAGGGAACAGGACTGATTTGTGACACAGCCACAGGCTCTTACTAGTGTTTTGCAGACCTTACAGTACATATGAGCAGTAGTTAGCAGCAGCTGGGCTGCCTAGAGTCATTGCCATTTGCATAACAACCCAGCACAGGGTGTTTCTTAGAATCAGCCCAGTGGCCCATACCTTCTGTATCTAGAGCAGAAATGTAAAATCCATTCTTCAAAAAGATGACCTTGAGTCATTATGATTAAGGGTTAAATTATGTTGTATGTACACTCCTCTTTCTAGGATCAAAAGTGGTTACAATTTTCACAAAAGTTGTCTCAATTTTATAAATCTAGAGAATGGGTTTCAGATAGAGGTCCTATATTTTGGAGGGATGTCTTTGTCTTAGGAAAAAGAAGTATCTGATTTTCTGGATAAGAGATTTCTTTTTTTTGGGAGGAGGGAGGGCAAGCCATTTGGGGGTAAGTGACTTGCCCAAGGTCACATAGCTAGTAAGTGTTAAGTTTCTTGAGGCCAGATTTGAACTCAAGTCCTCCTGACTCCAGGGCAGGTGCTCTATTCACTGTGCTACCTAGTTGCCCTGATAAGGGAATTCTTGAAAACCCCCAAAAGACAGGGTTCCTTACTAAAAATGTCATTGAAACTACATCAGCACACAATGTCTGGGAAGAGCAGTAGAACTAGTATGTTTAGCCTGATCCTCAAGCCCATCGTGGTGACTGGACTGCCATCATTACCATGTGGAGGCAGCATTAACTGGAATTTTTAAGGAGGAGAAATGCTGTTTCTGGTTTCCAGAAAATAATTTGGCTAGACCCACATAATAATAAACCAACAATCAAGGCACCTGGTGGAGCAATGAATAGAGTGCTAGGCCTGGAGTCAGGAAGAGTTGAATTCAAATCTTCCCTCAGACATTTATTAGCTGGGTGACCTATGGCAGGTCACTCAGCCTCAGTTTCCTCAACTGTAAAATGGTGATAATAAGAGGGATGTTGTGAGTCAAATGAGATAATATTTGTAAAACTAGTGCAGTGTCTGGCCCATAGTTAACTCTATATTAATGCTTATTCTCTTCCCTTCCCCCTACTGTGTGCTAGATACTATTTTAGTTCTAGAGACACAAATACAAGCCCCTTAGACTTGCGTTGTTTGGGGTCCAGAGGCCCCTCTGGTGTTTCTCCTCAGTGTGCTGAGAGGCAGTGGGAGAAGCAGGGTGTTGTGTTCCTGTGGCAGAACTTGGTACTTTGCCAATATCAGAAGGGCAGTGTTCCAGGAAGGGCTAAGTCCAAGATAAGACCATTGGAAAACAGCCTGGTCAGTGCCTGAGTCTCCAGGGTGTGTTTGGGCAGAAGGCAAAGTCCAAAATTAACTCTGTGTTAGCAATGAGTGAGACCAGGCTGTTCAGGGGTCCTGGGGGTGCTTTGTGGCCCAGGGAAGATGGAGGGAGGGGAGGATATACTTTAGAGAGTTACTGCCTTTCTTTGCCTGTTTTCCTCCCCTGGCCCCATGTATCCTGGGAAGAGAATCAAACTTTTTTCCAACATAAATTTTTTTTCCTGCTACTGTCATTAAGACAAACAAAGGGTGAAATTGAAGTCTCATCCAAAACCTTGTCAGGGTAAGACCTAAGGACAGGTTTGTAAAGTTGCAGGGTCATAGAATTTAGAGCAGGAAGAGGCCTTAGGAGTTATATAGTTTGACCTTATCTTACTACACAGGGGGAGTCTTTTGCTACAGGCAGGGGAAATGACTTGTCTAAGGCCATGTGTATATGATAATTTTTTTTAATTTTATGTTTATTTTTAATTTACAGCATTTGTTTCCACAAGATTTTTGAGTTACAAATTTTCTCCCTGTCTTTCTCCTACCCACCACCCCAAAACAGTGATCCCACTGAATACCCCCTCCCCTCATCTGCTCTCTCCTATATTTTCTTCTATCCCCCCTCCTACTTTTCCAGTAGGGCAAGATGGATCTCCATACCCCAGTGCTTGTATATCTTATTTTCCAGTTGCATGTAAAAAAAAAAAAATTTTTTTTAAACATTTGATTTTAAAACTTTGAATTCCAGATTCTTTCCCTTCTTCTCTCGTCACCCACCCTTACTGGGAAGCTAAGCAATTCAGTATAATTTGTACATGTGTAGTTACACAAAACATTTCCATAGTGGATATATTGTAAAAGGCTGACTATTTCCCTCCATCCTATCCCGCCCCCCACTTGTTCTGTTTTCTGCTTGGATCCTGTCCCTTTTCAAAAGTGTGTGCTTCTAACTACCCTTCCCTCCAATCTGCCCTCCCTTCTATTATCCCTCCTCTTATCCCCTTCCCTCCTACTTTCTTGTAGGGTAAGATACCCAATTGAGTGTGTATGTTATTCCCTCCTTAAGCCAAATTTAATGAGAGTAAAGTTGTCCCATTCTCTTTTGCCTTCCTGTTCTTCCCCTCCATTGTAACAGTTTTCCCTTACCTCTTTTATATGAGATAATTTACCCTATTTTGTCTCTCCCTATCTCCTCTCATCATATTCCTTTCTCACCTCTTAATTTTATTTTTTAAATATCATCCCTTCCTATTCAATTGATCCTATGCCCTCTATGTATACCTGTACACATATATACACACACTCACATATGTATTCATATGTATATATACCCTCCTATATAAAATGTGTATGTACTCATATATATACATTTATATTCACTTTAGCTATCCTCATACTGAGAAGTTTCATAAGTTACAATTATCATTTTTCCATGTAGGAATATAAATAATTCATTGATAAGTTCCTTATGATTTCTTTTCCCTGTTTGTTTCTCTTTTTTCTTGTATCTGAATGTCAAATTTTCTGTTCAATTCTGGTTTTTTCATCAAGAATACTTGAAAGTCCTCTATTTCATTGAATGACCATATTGTCCCCTGAAGCATGATACTCAGTTTTGCTGGGTAGGTGATTCTTGGCCACCTAGCCGCCCTATGAAGCTCATCTTTTATGTCCTGTTCTTTTTTATTTTTTTAAAGCAATTGGGGTTAAGTAACTTGCTCAAGGTTACACGGCCTGGTGTTTCTGGGTGGGTGCTAAGTATCTGAGCCTGGATTTGAGCCCAGGTCTCCCGACTCTGGGGCTTGCACTCTTACTCACTGCGCCATCTGGCTGCCCCATTATGTCCTGTTCTTGATAAAGCTTTGCTATCTCTCGGTGGTGATTGGTTCTCTTTTTTAGATGTTCACTAATTCCTCACCATCCTTGAATTCTCACCTCAAATGCCTACCCCTTCAGCTACCTTGCATGATGCCTGTGGTTGGTAACAGACTTTTCCCTTTAGATTTCCTCTCTAGTGCCCAGGTAATATGTCATGTAGTGGGAAGAGAACTCTACCAGGAGCAATCTGACTTCACCTCTTAGTAACTGTGTGATCATGAGTAAGTTCCTTAGTCCTCTGAGCCTTGGTTGCCTTATCTGCAAAGTGAGGGTAACAATATCTATCACTGCCTACTTTACAGGATTAAATATGATCATGCCTTGTAAACAAATGTTAAAGCTTTATTTATGTGGATTTCAACTATTATGATGATGGTATATTATAATTCTCTATGTATCTTATTCTTCTGCCAGACTACAAGTTCTGTGAAGGTAGTGACTGTCTTGTTTGCCCTTGCATTTCTCCTAGCCCCAGTGCATGCATGCTTTGTGCAAATTAGGCACTCAATAACAGCACCTATTTATTACATGGAAGACACTGGATTAGGCTCTTTCCAATAAGTATATGTTGAACAAAAGAATGACTGTTGCTGAACAGACGTTGCTGAGGGTGACAGAGTATAAGACAAAGCAGTAACCCCCCTCACCTGCCTCTTGGGAATACAAAAGGAAAAAACCCAGGGCTTATCCTGAGCATGGGCTGAGCTTGGTGAGGCTCTCTTTTGGCCATATTCATACTGTTGATTCAAGAATGTTCCTTAAAATAGATTTGTATACTGATTATTATTAATTTTTTTTTTTTACTCAGAATAAGAAACAAGGCTGTAAAAATGAAGAGGTTCTTGCTGTTCTTGGCCATGAACTGGGACATTGGAAGTTAGGCCACACTGTCAAAAATATCATTATCAGTCAGGTGAGTGTGTGAGCATTCTGGTTTGCTTAGAAGACCTGCTTTTCCAGCTTCTTTGCTGTAAGTGGAATAGATACTTGTGCTTCCTCATAAACAAATCTTTTCCTGTCGAGGACAGCCAAGAGTCACTATTTTGCCTCTCTTCTCCATATTCATTTTCAGTTACTAGTGTTACAGAAGTCATTGATTTCCAAAGTCAGGGGTGGGAAACATGTGACCTCAATTCCACATGTGGCCATCTACGTCTTCAAGTGCAGCCTTTTCTTTGACTGAATACAAACTTCACAGAACAAATTCCCGTAATAAAAAAAAATTTATTCTGTAAAATTTGGACTCAGTCAAAAGGCCACACCCAAGGACCCAGAGGGCCACATGTTCCTCACCCCTGACCAAGACTTTGACAAATGCAGCCATTAAAGGGAAGGACAACATAGAGAGAAGAGTAATATATGGAGTGGGAATTCTTTTTTTGGAGACTAGGTCTCCTTATCTCACCCAGGCTGAGCATAGCACCTGCCTATGGGCCCAGTCCTAATACTGATCTGTAGGGAAGCTTTAAGGTTAAACTTTTTTTTTCTTCTAACCCAGACTGATTCACCCTTCTTTGGGCAGCCTGGTGGTCCTCTCTTCTGGGAGCTCAATATATTGCTCCTAGAATCAATGCAGATAACCCTTTTGGCTTTATCCTGTCACAGCTCACAACTCCTGAACTTAAGCAATCTCTCAACCTCCCAACTAGCAGGGATTTATAGGCACGTGTTGCCACACCTCACTAACTCTGGAGTGGACATTTTTGCTGGGTTTGGGTCTTTATCCCAGAGTTGAGTTCATAAGATTTAGAGTTGGAATGGACTTTAGAGATCACTTAGGCTAGAGATTCTTAACCTGGGGTCTGGGAAATTAAATATTTTTTTAACTATTTCATTATTATTCGTTATGTTTGTAATTCTATAGGGTACTTTATTTTATCCATTTTCTTTAAAAAAAAACCCACTATTCTAAGAAGGGTTCCATAAGCTTTACCAGACTGCCCATGGGGGTCATGATACAAGTCTGAGAACCCCCAATCTAGTCCAAGCCTCTGATGTGAAAAGGGCAGCCCAGGGAGCTTGGCCAAGGCCACTTCACTTGCCTAAGTCGCGGAGTCAGGACTTGAATTCAGGTTCAGAATCCATCCATCATTCAGAATCCAACACACCCTGCTTTTTTAAAAAAGATTATTGTTATTGTTATTATTCTTTGTCCTAGTCTTTGATAAACAATAAACACACATGCGACAAATTTACCATACTGTGTACAACTACAAATCACCTTGACATTCAGGCAAAGGACCAGTACAGGCTTACCTCATTTTATTGCACTTCATTTTATTGTGTTTTTCACTAATTAAAGGTTTGTGGTAGTCCTATATCAAACAAGTCTACAAACCTATCTATAGAGATATAAGACTGTTCAACCAACTGCCCATTCCCCCATCTCTCTTCCTTCCCTTGGGCCTCTGTATTCCCTGAGACAAAATAATACTGAAATTATGCCACTTAATAACTCTACAAGGGCCTCTAAGTGTTCAAGTGAAAGAGTCAATCGATGCAGCAAACTTCATTATTGTCTTATTTTTAAGAAATTTCCACAGCCACCCCAGCCCTGAGCAGCTAATACTCTGATCAGTCAGCAGCCATCAACATCTTGGCAAAACCCTGCACCAGCAAAAAGATTATGACACACTGAAGGCTTAGATGATGGTTAGCATTTTTTTAGGAATAAAATATTTTTAAATTAAGGTATATATTGTAGGGTTTGGGTTTTTTTGTTTTGTTTTTTGCTTTTTGGAGGGGGAAGAGCAGGGCAATTGGGGTTAAGTGACTTGCTCAAGGTCACATAGCTAGTAAGTGTTAAGTGTCTGAGGTTGGATTTGAACTCAGGTTGTCCTGAATCCAGGGCCAGTGCTCTATTTGCTGCGATACCTAGCTGCCCCTGTTTTTTTGTTTTGTTTTGTTTTTGTTTTTTATTGAATACTATTGCATACTTAATAGACTATAGTACTGTGGAAAAATAATTTTTTATATGCACTGGGAATCCAAAAATTCATGTGACTCACTTTATTGTGATAATCACTTTATTATGGTGGTCTGACACCAAACCTGCAATGTCTCTGGGGTATGCCTGTACCTTGAGACATTCTCATCCTAATCTTCATCAGTATGGTATGTCATTTTACTAGTTTACAGGTCTGAGGAGGAAAGCAGCATGAAATGAGTCACTGACTCATTTTATCCTTTTGCCAGTCAACTATTCACAACAAAATTTTCTTTTCCACAACCATTTTTTTTTTTTACCAGTTTTTTGCCCTTGATCACAAGAAGATTTTGGTCCACACCTTTTCATAAAATTTTTATTGCTACCTTGTTTTTGTATCTCCTTTTTCCCTTCCTTTCAATTTATTTTTTTCTTTTTGGAGGGGGAAGGTAGGGCAATTGAGGTTAAGTGACTTGCCCAAGATCACATGGCTGGGGGGGGGGCGTGGGGGGGGTGTCTGAGGCTGGATTTAAACTTGGGTCCTCATGACTCCAGAGCCAGTGCTGTATTCACTGTGCCACTACCCACCTCCTTTCCCACAAAGCCATCCCATGTGACAAAAGAATTGAAAAAGTGGGGTAAAAGCAGCCCAGGAAAACTAAGTAACTCAGTCAAATCTGTCGTCATATTCACTGTTCTATACCTCTTAGTCCCCCACCTCTGCCCTCAATAAAATTTTTTGCCTTTTTTTTGAGGGCAATTGGGGTTAAGTGACTTGCCCAAGGTCACATGACCAGTTTTGTGTTAAGTGTCTGAGGTCAGATTTGAACTCAGGTCCTCCTGACTCCAGGGCTGGTACTCTACTCACTGTGCCATCTAGCCACCCCAGTCCCCCACCTCTGCAAAAAAAATAGTGGGGTACATTCATATCTCTTCTTTGGAGTTGTTTTGGTCACTGTAGTTATAGAATGGTCAGATTTGATTGTTACTTCTCTTTCCATTACGTGTGTACATAAAATAATACACATATGCATACACATAAATATTTATATATGTGTGAAATCACAGGACCAAACAAAAAATACCAAATTCTCTCTCCCTTTCTCTCTCCACTCTAATCTTTCTCCCTTTCTGTCCTCTTCTCTCTCATCTACCTTAATGTCCTTTCCCTCTTCCTCCCCCCCCACTACTACTCTTTATTTTCCCCATATCTCTTTATATATGCATATAGATAAAATATATATTATAGATACATTTTGTATATATATAATCTCACAGAGGCATCTTTCTATCTAGAGAGAAGGATGTAGCTGTTCTGCACCTTGGAGCCTTCAGAGAGTTGCCTAGGCTCCCGAGAGGTTGTGACTTGTCCACAATTGTCTGGCCATTATGTGTCAGAGACAGAACCACAATTTGTCTAGTAATTTCTATTCCCTTTGTGTTTGAATTCCATTAAAACCTGTGTCATAGGCAGCTTTGTTCCTTCATTTAGTCACAGGATTCAGAGCTGGAAGGGACCTTAGAGATAATATACTTCATTTATTACTGGACAGAAAGCCAAGTTTTTTTTTAGTCCATCCACATGGGAAGTAGTAGAAGAACAGACCTAAAAGATTTGGTAAATGTGGGTGAACTAAATATTCATTGAGGAGGATGATATTTCTCCACAAATGAGCCGAAGGCTCTATCAGACAGAAAGTGAGAACTAAAAAAGTCACCCAGACAGGAGAGTTGTGCTTTGAAACAAGCATCAGTAAGGCCTGTGCTTTTGGAGGGAACTGATAGGCAGCAGGCAAAGATGGCACCTGCCATTGAGGCCACATGGCTGCTGCTAGAATAAGGCTCAGACTTGAAATTTGAATGGTAACATAACTTGGCAGTCAAAAAAGTTAGCAGAGGGGCGGTTAGGTGGCGCAGTGAGCAAAGCGCCAGCCCCGAAGTCAGGAGGACGCAAGTTCGATTCTGGCCTCAGACATTTAACACCCACACAAAAAAACTAGCCGTGTAACCTTGAACAAGCTACTTAACCCCAATTGCCCTCCAAAAAAGCCAAAAAAAGTTAGCATAGTCTTAGGTGTCATACAACTAGTTTTGTATAAGCAAAATTAATGTGGTTGGGATATGATGGGCAACTGTCAGTTGGGAAAAAATCTTTGTATCAGGTATCTTTGATAATGATCTGATATTCAAGAGCCGTTCTCTAATGGATGAGTAGTTAGAACATGTAGAAATGGAAAATTATTCACCATCATATGAAAGATTGCTTCAGATCACTAATAAGAAATTCAGATCAAAACAACTTAGAGATTTCACTTCACACCCAGAAAATTAGCAAAGCTGACAAAAGATTAAACTAGACAGTGTTGGAAGTTGTTGGAAGACAGATCCCCTTTTACATTGTTGGTCATGCTGTAAATTGGTTCAGTTTGCCCTCATTCAGACTTGAAAGAGATATCACAGGGAAGTGGGGAAGGCCCTGGACATACAACAGGCAGACCTCAGTGCAAGTGTTGGCTTTATGATTGTTTTCTCAGTGATTTTCAGAAGTCACCTGATTGCCCTTGGTTCTGTTTCCTCTTCTGTAAAGTGAGAATGCTAACCCTTGCGCTGGCTTTCTCATTGGATCATCGTGTATGGATCAGATAGAATCATGGCTATAAAACTCTCTTGCATCCTTGAAGTGCTGAGGACATTTTAGCTGTTAGTTAAGAGTATCTCCAAGAACAGGCTTGGTCTGGGAACACTAAATGCTTCCAGACCTTTTTTCCTTGCTATCTGGGGCAGAAGTGAAACTAAGTGCATGGCATTTTCTGTGATCACATTTAATGTCATTCTTAAAATGAGAATATGTGGTAGAATTTAAAAATAAAATTCAGGCTGTTGAATGTTGCCCTGTGCTGAGCTCATTCTAACCATAACTTGGTATATCTGTCTCTTTCATTTTAGATGAATTCTTTCCTTTGTTTTTTCTTATTTGCTGTATTAATTGGTCAAAAAGAACTCTTTGCTGCATTTGGTTTTTATGATACTCAGCCCACTCTGATTGGACTAATGATCATCTTCCAGTTTATTTTTTCACCTTACAATGAGGTAAAGTATAGTCTTTTAAATGTGTTTCCATAGTTTACTAAATCCTGGACCTCTCGGGCAGTCTTTGAAATGCTAGCCCCTTCCTTCCCCATGGAAAGCTCTGAAAGTTCAGCAAATCTGTTTATTCAGCATATGGACAAAATGATGGGACAAGGGAGGATGATTTTAGTTTGTCAGGTGCTCGTCATAGTTGGAGTGACTAGGCTGTGAGCAGAACAGTCTGCCACCTGGACCAAAGTAGTGACTAGACACTGGTACTAAACATAAAAGAAAACATTGGAATGATGGTTAAATTTGAGAAAAGACATAGTGTGCCAAGAGATATGACACTCGGATGGCCAAGGACCCTACCATAAGTGGTCAAGGAGGAAACTCCATACTAACTCTCAAACCCTTGGAAAGTAGACAAGGAAACTCAGCATCTGGGAGGAAATTATGGGTAGGGCTGAGAGACAGGCCTGGCATACATAGCTTTTGTCCTTCTGGAAATAGGAGGAAATCTTCCCCCAAAGATCTGAAACCTGAGGAAATGGGACAGCAGTTTGGCTGAAGAGGGTCATACTCGGAATATAGATGACCTCAACAGCCAACCAACCTAGTCCATTCCCCTTCAGTGAAGATTAGTGACCTACCCATGATCACAGAGACAGTGAGTAGCAAGGCCAAGATTCAGACCCAGACCCTCTGGCTTCAAGCCCATTGTTATTTTGACTGTACCACATGGCTTGTCATGGGTGGAATTTAAAGAGAAGCAAATTCCTACCCAGTATAAGGAGAATGTTCTAACAGAAATTCTTTGAGGTTGTGAGAGCTTTTTTATTGGAGATTAGATGATCCTTCATTGGGGAGGGTTTTATTGCTTAGCGGTGAATTGGATCAGATGCCCTTAGAGACCCCCTGCAACCCTGTTCTCTGAGGATGTGCTATGCTTGAAGACAGTGGCAATAGTAAAATCTACCTTTGGAATCAACAGTTAACCCAAAAGAAGAGTGAAGCCAGTATAGTCAAGTCCTTGTTAGACCCTAGCCTAGAAGCATGCCTGAATGAATTGGGGAACATTCAGTGAATACAGATCCTGATGTAACTGGTATCCCAGGAATTTAGTGGAAAGTCACTAAGAGAATAGCACTGGCAGGGTACAAACTACAGAAAGGAGGGGATTGGTGAGGTGGCATTGAATATGAGGTTCACTACAAAAAACAGTCATCTAGAATTTATTGGGCATGGGCAGTACTGTGGGATGGACACAAAAGTGGGGTATCCTTTGGCCAATTTCCTCAGTGAACACTACCTCTACCAACACAGGGCCAGTGTTATAGGGTACACTCTTCCTAAGAGTCAGTTACCCAAAAAAAGCAATTAATGAGCCTCTTTACACTTAGCTAGGCTGGTCCTCAGAGGGCAGAGACACAAGCTCTTCTTACAGCCTTTCCAATCTGATGCTCGGAACTTGCCTCAATTTAGACTCCCCAGGTTACCTTCACACCCTGATTAAGCAGCATTTCATAACCCCCTACTTGATGATAAATGAGATCATAAAGCTAGGCAACCTGATTATTGTAAGGATGATAAGCTGAAAATGTTAAAAGATAAAGAATTTCAAGCTAGGCTAAGCAATAAAAGTGAGGTGTTTCAGTGATTTCTGCATAAAGTGGTAGAACATGAAACAAGACGTAAATATTCTTAGATAACTCAAATGACTACTAGGCATTCAGATAACCTTAAAAGATAATTTTAGCCAGGTGTAAATACCAGGAAAAACAAAAGGAAGGATTCTGGCCTTATCAGATAATTAGCTGGTCTGTATGAGGCCATTTTGAGTTAACTGAAGCTTACCCTTTTATAGAATCATAGGCTCAGAATTAGAAGGAACTTTAAAAGCCATCAAAGTCAACTTTTACTTCTCTTAACCTCCCCTCCCCCCATTTTACAGATTTGGACATTGAGGCAGGTGCCGAGAGGTTAAGTGTGATAGGCCTTGCCTAGGGCCACACAATTAGTAACTGTCTGAAATGGGAACTGGCACTTGGGAAACAATGACAGAGCCCCTGCCTTCGGGAGCTCATGTTCTCTGTGATTGGAGGACTCCTTGGGCAGTCTGGTGAAATCTGTGGACCACTTCTCAGAAAAATTCCTTAAATTCAAATCGAAGGAAATGCTAGAGGTTAGTCAAAATACATATGCAAATTTTTCCATCTAGATTCACAGACACCATCCTCCCTCCACCCCAAACCGGTGTAAAAGAAAAGTGTAGGCATAGGACTGTTGTGTGACTTGTAGGTGTCGGGGCATCATTGGCCCAGGGGATCCAGGCGGATGAGTTTTGTGGAGGATGTTGAATTCCCCGTCCCTGAAGGTCTCCACATAGGCCGGTGACCACGTGTTAGTTGGGAGAGAAGTAGAAGACTACATTGTACTTTCTTTATTTAGAGGGCGGAGTGGGTGTCCTCCTAGTGTCCTCTTAGCACAGAGATGCTGCTGTTTTCTTGCTTTTTAAGCATTATTCTCCTCATTTTAGCTGACACTTATGATCTTATCTTCACAATTTATTTTGATGCTCATTTTATAAATGAGAAAACTGAGGCGTAGAGAGGGTAGATGACTTTCTTATGTTCACACAGCTCCTAAATGTCAGAGTTCCTGACTCCATGTCCAACATTATTTGCTCTATACCAAACTATTATTTTTGAGGGGTATTTAAATATTTTGTTGTGACCCTAACATTGGACATCAATCAATACAGTCATTATTGTTAGTTTAGAGCTGGAGTGACTTACTCTGAGGAAAGATGCCTCTTCTTGATGGAAGAGAGTAAGATACAGTGGAAAGGGCCCTTTCAGGTCACAAGCTGAATTTGTTTCCCAGCCCTGCTGCTTACTACTTCTGTAACACTGGGCAAGTCATTGACTTTTGTAGGCCTTTGTTCTCGCATCTGAAAAATGATGGGGTTAGAAATGTTCTCAAATGGATGGGAATGTATAGGACCACCACATAACTTTATAGAGGTGCCCCACTAATATTCTGTATCCTTGATGACTGATTGACCTTCATGCAAACCTCACTTTATAATTTTCTTCATAAGTACTGCTTTCCCAGTAATCCTTTCTTTCCCTTCCCTTCCCTCAGGTACTTTCTTTTTGTCTCACAGTACTGAGCCGAAGATTTGAGTTCCAAGCAGATGCATTTGCCAAGAAACTTGGGAAAGCTAAAGACTTATATTCAGCCTTGATCAAACTAAACAAAGACAACTTGGGGTTTCCTGTTTCTGACTGGTTATTTTCAATGTGGCATTATTCCCATCCTCCACTACTAGAGAGACTTCAGGCTTTGCAGGATTCAAAACAAGACTGAGATGCCCAGGGTCTGTGCTTGAAGACAAATTTCTGAAAGTTTCCATCCTGGCAGCATGTTCTAGCTCTTAAATGTTTTCACCTTTTTTAAGAGAAAAATTAAGTGCAGGTGGGTGCCCTGATTTAAATGCATTTAATGTCCCATTTTAAAATTGATTGCAATAATCGGTTTTTTTAAAAAGGAAAACACTGGATGAGCTTAAAAAGTATATTGTATATAAGGTATTTTTACTTTACTTTTGATGATATAATTTACCCCCGACTTAATTTGAACAAACATAAAAGTATTCATTTCCATACCTGTAGTTAAATCTGCCCACTGGGTACTTTGGGCACATCTTTGGAGGAGGTATCTTTTCCTCTAAAACCTTTTTAGAAGGCTGAGACCATGGTCCTAAATCATTGTACTCATAACAAATTTGAATCTTTAAATAGTTAAATTGTTTGTGTTTAATCTGACCAACCAATCAGTGTTTTAAATAATGAGGAGCGTACTTGTCATTACAGCTGGCATCATTCTGATGAAATATGGTTATAAATATACTTTTGACTTCTGCCACTGTATCCACGTTTAGGTGGGCAATTTCAAGACATTTTTGTTAATTGTTTTATTGGATTTTATTCATCAGGATCTATTCCACAGTATATAGGAAATCACAGTTGACAAGATTTAATGTCAGTTAGGCAAAGCCATGTACTTCCTGTATGATCACATTAGGCAAATCAGTAGTATTTTTCAAAATACCCTTTAGCTTTTTTGAATTTGCAATCCCTTTCTATCCTTGACCTCAGCCTGGCCTCAGCAAGGAAAGTTACATGTTTCTCTTTGGGGCAGAAACAGCCATATTATGCAGGTGTCCATGTCTATACAAGGGACAAAATTTGGAGAAGGGAGGACAAAATGGAATTTTTGGAAACCCCCAAGATGACAAGTTTCTTTTTGCACTTAGGTGAAGCCCTATGGAATCATAGTAAAAACTACAGAAGTATTGCCTGTTTTGAGGAAACCTCCAGACTCCTCCCCTTTTCTAATGCTATGAATCAAACCTAGCATCCCACTTAGACCAGTTGTAGTAGTTGTCAATGGTCAAGCTATTTTTATTTCAAAGCAACCTTCCACCCTGAGGTTCCTTTTGGCATTTGAAAAAAAAATCTGTATGTGACTGCCTGATAATTGTGTGCAGTGCCTGAGGAAGCCCTAAGTTTTTGTGTCTGGAGTCATCCCCTGGGTACTTCTGCCTTCTGGGTATCTGCTCCAAATGGGAATGGAACCAATCTTCGGATTTCTGTCAGTAAAACTTTGCACAGCTGAAGTTTGGGGTGACTTTTTCATGTGAAAATTATGATCAAAGTCGTCAGTATCTCTGTTGTAATGTATTATTTATTTCCTTAGGTGGAATGCTAGTGGGTGGGTTCTACAGTTTTATTCCTCCAGCCTCCCTTATCTCTTCCTTCTCTTTGAGATGGCCTTCCCTTCCTCCTGTGCCTTTAAACTCATATTTGAATCCAGCACAAGTCAAACATTAAAAATTGCCAATGGAAAATTGTATACTCTATCTTTAATTTGTTGGAAAGGCTTTATGTTTTATCCACCTCCCAGGCTCATTCTCTGCCCACAGGAGGAGCTGGCTGGTGCCATGTGAAGAGGTGGCTCTGCGTTGGAGGAGAAGCAGTAGCCCTCCAGGGTTTACACCTGTGAGGCTGTGTCTGTTCCCTGTTCCCTGGCTGAGTCATGCTCTGTAACTTCTTTTACTCCACTCTGACTCTACTGCCTCAGCATTGATGCAGCTCAAATGATCGTGAGCCTAACTGCCTTCAACATCAAACTTACTAATTGGTGCCTTTACTCAGAACCACTTCAGTCTGCCTTCCTGGAAGTCAAATTAAGCTTCCTTAGATGTTTTGATCATGTTGTTCCCCTGCTGTCTTACAGTGAGAATTGAGTTGGGAAGGGGATCTAGCAGGCAGCAGTAGTCTAAGTAACTTATGGGTACAGTCTAGGGAATTCAGCTGATTCAATTAAATGTTTATTAAGTGCCTGATGTACAAACATTTACTAAAGCATCATGGTAGCTGCTAGGAATACAAAGATTTTTTAAAAATAGTCTACCTCTAAGAAGCCTATTTTCTACTAAACAGATACAAGTGGTATAGAGATAGATATATTACAGATTAATATGTGGTGAGTGCAAAGAGAGACCCAAAATACTCTAAGAAGACTTGGAGGGATGGGGAAGGGGGAAATAAATAAGGGGAGGCTTCATGGTGAAGGTGTTCTGTGAGCTGAGGAATAAAGGAATAGAAGAAGCCTTCTCAAAGCAAGCAATGAAAATGAAGTATGGTGGGAGCTGCCTGCATGTGGCCTTCAGAGGATAGCGAAGTCATCAGACAAGGCTGTATTGTAGACTCTGAGGGGAGTTTATGTGTGAAGTCGGAGAGAAGGCAGGCTGCAGTCAGACTGATGTCAGGCCTGCTGAGGACAAGGAGGTTCTAAAGGATTTTGAGGCATGCTCGTGCCCCAGGAGGATGCTTTTGGCATCTGTGGAGGATGGATTATGGATAATGACGGCTGCAACTACTGTGGTGACTGTTAATGGAGAGAGGCAGAAGTGCAAGAGATGTTTTAGAGGTGGAGTTGACAGGATTTCACAGCCCAGTCAGTGGGGGAAAGGAAGGAGTCAGATGATGATCAGAGGAGATGGTCTTGGGCGAGAGTTCTGGAAGCATGTGTTCTGTTTCAGGCATGCTGAAACATGGGGTGCTTACGGGGGCTTTGCAGTGGAGATGACCAGCATTTAGAGACAAGGAAGTGGAGGTCGTGTAGAGATCAGGACTAGACGTGTAGCTTTGTCTTTAACACGGGAGCAACAAGACCACCAAAGTAGGGTGGGGATTATTAACCTGGAGCTCACAGCCCCCAAGGATAGATTTCAGGGGGTCCTAGAAGTTGGATGAGGAAACAAAATTCATCCTTATTTTTACTGAAATTTAGTATTTCCTTTCATTAGGAATAGACATAGCAGACGTTTTGAGAAGTTTGTGCGTCTTGCCAGACTTCCACAGGGTCAATGACATAAAGATAGACAACCAGAGAAAGTGCAGGACAGGACAGAGCCACGCAGAGCACAGGTGCTTGGGGCAGAGTACGGATGATAGTTAAGGAGAGGGAGTGAAGGACTAGAGAGCCAAGAAGAAGCAATCTCAGAAAACTATCTAGAAATAAAGATCCCAAGACTGACCAAAGTCTTCAGTTTGACCAACATCACTAGCAACATCTGAAAAAGCAGTTTCATATGAGTGGTTGGGTCATGAGTCAGATTGCAAAGGGTTCAAAAAGTGAATGGGTGGGGAGGAATCAGCTCTAGGAATCTGGCAAGGAAAGGGCGCCAGGGTCAGGGCCATGCGGGACACATTACAGTGAGTCCAGCATCAAAAAGCTCACTGCTCAAAAGTGACTTCGGGTCTGCCATAGGTGCTCTGCAAGAGGATGCTTCAGACCCAGCCTTTCCAGGGCTTTGTGGCAGACAGCACTTCTCCAGCTGCAACATTACCCCACATCTGCAGAGTCAGCTTTTCACCAGCCTCAGGCTCTAATCACTCCATCCTTTTCCAGTTCATTCAGTCCATTGCCCTTTACCTGGCCTTCACAGTCAACTACTTCAGCATAATCATCATTCCCTTAAGTTTGTCCTGTGCCTTGCCATTAAGACTTCCTTACCACCTACCACCTCTGAGCCTTATCCCTATCCTGTGAAGCATGGCTGTATGTGAAAAATCTTTACTTTAAAAAAAAAAATTTATTTATTTTTAGTTTACAACATTCAGTTCCACAGGTTTTAAATTTTCTCCCACTCCCTCCCTGCCCCATCCCCAAGATGGTGTGCTGTCTGATATAGACACTACATGTACGTTCATATTAAGCATTTTACATTAGTCATGTTGTAAAGAATTATAACCAATGGAATGAACCATGAGAAAGAAGAAACAAAAGAGCAAATAGTATGCTACAATCTGCATTCAGATTCTATCATTCTTTTTCAGGATGTGGATAGCATTTTCTGTCATAAGCCTTTTGGAGTTATCTTAGAACTTTGAATTGCTGAGAAGAACCAAGTCTATCAAAGTCATCACATAAGGTGACTAACTGTGTACAGTGTTCTGGTTCTGCTCCCCTTACTCAGCATCCATTCATTTAGGTCTTTCTAGGATTTCCTGAAGGCTGCTTGTTCATTATTTCTTATAGCATAATAGTGTTCCATTACATTTATATACCACAACTTGTATAGCCATTCCCCAGCTGATGGGCATCCCTTCAGTTTCCAGTTCTTTGATACCACAAAGAGACCTGTTATAAATATTTTTGTACATGTGGGTCCTTTTCCCATTTTAATGATCTTTCTGGGATACAGCCCCAGAAGTAAGGGTATGCATAGTTTTATAGCCATTTGGGCATAGTTCCAATTTGCTCCCCAGAATAGTTGGATCAGTTCACAGTTTCACCAACAATGAATTAGTGTTCCAATTTTCCCACATCTTTTCCAGCATTTATTATTTTCCCGTTTTGTCATGTTAGCCAATCAGACAGGTGTGGGTACCTCAGAGTTGTTTTGATTTGCATTTCTCTAATCAGTGATTTAGAGCATTTTTTCATATGACTTTAGATAGCTTCAATTTGTTCTTCTGAAAAGTGCCTGGCATGAAATCCTTTTCAAGACCCCAGCCAAGCCATACCTCTGTAGGAACTTCTCTTTAAATTTTCTTACAGAATTTATATCTTACCTCATATACATGTACATGTTCCCTTGTGTACCCATTGTATGTGTGTGTGTCTTCTCTCCTTGTCTCCCCAATTAATTGAAAACTCCTGGATGGTAAAGAACCATTTTTCCACCTTTATATCCTAACTGCCTACCATGGGGCTCCGTGTTGAAGTCATCACTTCAAAAAGTGTTAAGTTGAATAGAAAGTCATGAAACTTCTGATACACAGCTCACTCAGTTGAACAAATAATTTATGTGGAGCATACCTTTTGGGGACATACAGAATTTAAATAAGATCATCCTCAAGGAGCTCGTAGTCTAGGAGGGAGTTGGGATGCAAATACAACTATAATAAACAATATTGAATGATGAAGGCATTGGGGAGTTTCCCAACCTCTGTGTGAGATAATTGCTGAGGGGCAATTATCAAGGGAGTGGGAATCCAGCAAGATTTGCTAGGGGAACTAATATTTGAGTTGGGCCTTAGTGGATACCGAATACAAGAGAGGAAAGGTTTTCCGGGCAAAGGAGCATGTTTAGTGGGGCCATAGGAGATGGGGAGCTAAGTGGCACAATGGATAGAACTCCGAACTTGGACTCTGACTGAGAGACCTGAGTTCGAAACCTGCTCTGACACTTTCTGTGTCATCCAAGGCAAATAACCTACCTCAGTGTCCTCTGTAAGATGGGGATAATAATACCACCTACTTCCCAGGGTTGTTGGGTCAAATGAGGTAATAAATGTAAAGAATTTTGCAAACAAAAGTGCTATGTAAATGCTGCCTATTATTGGTATCTAGTTTTAAATTTCTGAGGTGGTGCATTAGTTTGGTTGGAATATAGAGTCAGTAATGTGAGACAGAGTTGGAAAGTTAGGGTAGCACCAAGTAGTGGAGGTGAACGTCAGACAGAAAAGTTTGAATTTGACTTGGCAGGTGGTAGGGAGCCACTGAAGGTTTTTGAGCTAAGGTGTAACAATGAGATCTAGTTAGAAAAATAAATCCTGGCAGTAGGACAAAGATTAGATTGTAGAGGGGAGACTTTTAGGGGAGTTGTTTCAATAAGTAGTTCTGAGGACTTGACCAGTAGCAGTGGATATGGCTTTAGATTGGGAAATTATGTCTATGGGAGGAGTGATTGAAACTGAGGATAAGTAAGATTGCCAAAGGAGAGAAAACAGGCCAGGAATAGAATCTTAAGGAAGACTTCCACATTAAAGGGCTGTGAAGAGGAAGAGGAGCCAACCGGGAAGATGGGAGTGATTAGAGAGGTGGGTAGAAGATTGTGTCATCTCTCCTGTTTAGTGGAAGGGTGTGATTACCAGTATCCAGAACTGAGGGGGGCAGATGGGTGGTGCAGTTGATAGAGCATTGGCCCTTGAGTCACAGAGAGCCGAGTTCAAATTCAGCCTCAGGTATGTACTAACTGTGACTATGGGCAAGTCACTTAACCTTGGTCGCCTCCAAAGCACCGGCCCTGAAGTCAGGAGGACCTGGGTTCAGATCCAGCCTCAGACACTTGACACAAAAAAACTAGCAGTGTGACCTTGGGCAAGTCACTTAAGCCCAATTGCTCTCCAAAAAAAACAAAAAACCAGAGGAGAAGCCAAGAAATCTGGGTTGATTAAAAAGCTTTTGGATCTGGCAGTCAGGTGGTCATCAGTGACCTTAGCAATTTTAGTGGTGTCATGAGAGCAGAATTCCAATTCCAAGACATTGAGAAGAGGCTAGGTAGTAAGGAAGAAAAGCCCTTGTTTGTAGGCCATGTTCTCGGTAGGTTAAGCAATCGAGAGAATGCAATGGGGTCTTGACTGCGTAGTTAGGATCTAGGGAAGACAGCAGCCCATAGGACGGAGCCAGGAGGCAGAGATTAAAGATTGATGAGACGGGTAGCTGCCGGAGTGGGGCCTTGGGAAGGAGGTGGTGGTAGGGAGATGACATTAGCTTTAGTATGTAGTAGAAATAATCTGATGGGAAGAGAGAAGCGGTGATGTTAACGGCTTAAGGAATGGGGTAGGGAAGTTGAGAAAGCTCACATCACGGGTTACATCACTTCAACTGAGTGTTTGCCCTTCTGCCTTTTTTATGTCTTTAACTTTGCTCATCAAGCCACCATCTTTATCCCTCCCGCCATCCAGGGCAAGGTTAATCTCTAGGCTTTTGGTCTCCTTTGGCCCATGATCAGCAGTTTTGGACCCAGAGCTGCACAGGTCATAAAACTGGGCCATTCTTGCCTGGGTCACTGGCCCCCTTATGCTGCTTTCAATCAGCAAGCATTTATTAAGTGCCTACTTTGTGCCAGGCACCATGTTAGGCTGTAGAGACACGAAGACAGAAATTAAATGATCCCTGTTCTCAGTTTCCATTTTATCAGGATACAGTAAGAATGCAAAGCAAATGCAAACACACCGTGTACAAGGCGATTTTTGTGGGGAAGGAAGCAGAAGCTGCATGGGATCAGGAAAGGTCTCAGTGGGAGGTGGTGTCTGAACTGAGCTTTGAAGGAAAAGGGATTCTAAGAGTACACAGTACATGTGAAGAATAGCTAGTGCAAAGATTTGGACATGGGAGATGCAATCTGTGTGAAGAAGGGTAAGACATCCACTTTGGAGAGGAAGAGCAGGAAGGTTAATCCAAAGAGTTGCCATTCAGCCTCCTCTCCCACACACCCTCCTCCACCTTCACTCTTATGAATACACCTTCTTACCCTCTTTGCTAAGTCTAAATACAGAATCACAGAATTTCAAAATTGAAAGAGCTCAGCAACTATCTAGTTCAATCTGTCCCTTGAAAAGAATTCTGTGCAAAGGGGATCTATGTATAATAAGGTTGGGAAGACAGATTGGAACAGATTTTGAGAGGACTGAGATTACAGCTCAAGCATGAAGTCCCAAATTGACTGTTCTTTCCAGTATGTCACTTCATCTACCTAATCCTAGAATATCAGCTAAGAGAAAGAGAATCTAGTCCAGACTCCTTATTTAATAGTCAGGGAAATGCAACTCGGGGAGACGGGTCATGATTTACCCAAGGTCACACAACAGGGGAGTGCAGGACTGATTCCCAACCTGGTATAGTTGCAGTTTTTTAAAAAGTTAATTCACTTCTGAGCTAGAAGGAACCTTGATTAGAGAACTCACTTGACAGGTAATTAGAGAGGTGCCCAAATTAGACTATTAAAAAGACTCCTGAAGAATAGTTCATGACTCTCCTCTGCCCTCTCCATCCTGGCATTGTGACCTCACGGTTTTTCAGCTTCTTTTTCTACCTCTTTGACTTTGCCCTCGAAATTGCAATTCACCCTCCTTATTCTTCTACACACCCTCCTCCACTTTCACTCTTATGAATATACCTTCTTACCCTCATTGCTAAAACTAAATACAGAATCACAGAATTTCCAAATTGAAAGAGCTCAGGAGCTATCTAGTTCAACCTGTCCCTTGAAAAGAATTCTGGCTACCCCTAGACCTGACAAGTGGTCATCCTTTGCTTGAAGACTTCTATGAAGGAAGCCCACTACAGAAGGAGACAGCTGCTTATGGTTTTGGACACCTCTGATTGTTAGAAAGTTGATTTTTTTTTTTACTGACATTAAACCTAAATATAATCTTATTGCAGCAATGAACAGGAATCCATTGCTCCTGGTTAAGTCTTCTGGGGCCAAACAGAATGATTTGAATCTCTCTTCCACATGACAGTTTTCATAAATTTGAAGACAGCTGTCCTGTCCCTATTTAATGTTTTCTTCTCTGGGCTAAATTCCTTCAACCAGTCCACAAATGACACACACTTAAGGCCCTTCACCATTCTGGTTGCCCTCCTCTGGACATTCTGAAGTTTGTCAGTCTTCCCTATAACTTGCTGCTCAGAAATGAACACAGATGTGGTTGACTGGGACAGAGTACAGAGGGACTGTTAGCATTTAAATGTTAGCTAGGCACTGTGCTGAATGCTGCTGATACAAACACAAAATTTGGCAATCTTGTCTCTCTGGGAGTTCATAGTTTAATGGAGGAGACAATGTATAAAGACATGCAGTAGACAGGGTTAATGTGAGATAATCAAAAGAAGAAAGGTGCTAGAATTAAGAGGAGCTGAGAAGGTGAGATTTTAACTAGAACTTGAAGGAAGCTAGAGGTGAGGAAGGAGAACATTTTAGGCATGGATGACAACCAGTGAAAATGCCGGGAGTCGGGAGACTAGTGTCTTATTTGAGGGAGAGTAAGAAGGCTACTGTCAATTGTTCACAGATTATATAGGGGTGTGTTGTACGGTATAAGAAAACTAGGGGTGGCTAGGTGGCACAGTAAATCGAGCCCTGGAGTCAGGAGGACCTGAGTTCAAATATGGCCTCAGATACTTAACACTAGCTGTGTGACCTTGGGCAAATCACTTAACCCCAATTGCCCTGCCTTCCCCCCTTAAAAAAACAAAAAAACAAACAAACTGGAAAGGCAGGAAGGACTGAATGCCAAAGAGAGGATTTTATAGTTGATCCTGGAGGGGTCCTAAATAGTCTCTTCTTGCCCTAGTAGCAGCCAGGTCTCAGGTCACCATATTTACAGTGGGTGCTTTAGCTTCTCACTTCACTGAAAAGACAAGACTCTCTAAAGTGAGGTCTCATATCTTCAGTCTTCCCTTCAATGGTTCCTTCCTGTGTGTGGAAAAATGCTCCCAATTCTAAAAATGCCTTTCCTCAGCCCTTCTACTACTGCCCAACTCTTGTCCTGTCTACTGTCTGTTCATTTACTGATAACTTTTTTAAACTACTTTTTTATTTAATATTTTTCCCCAATTACAAGTAAAAACAATTTTTCAACTTTTTTTTACCTGGAAAGACTTAGATGAACTGACGCAAAGTGAAGTGAGCAGAACCAGGAGAATGTTGTACACAGTAACAACAATATTATGCAATGATCAACTATGATAGACTGTTCTTCTCAGCAGATGATCCAAGACAAGTCCAAAAGACTCTTCATGGTAAATGCTGTCCACCTCCAGAGAAAGAACTGATGAAGACTGAATACATATCAAAACATACTATTTTCACTTTTTTTGTTTTTTTTTCTTTTGTTCTGTTTCTTCTCTTACAACATGACTAATATGAAAATATGTTTTGCATGTTTAAAACATATTTTACATATATAACCTATATCAAAGCGCTTTCTGTCTTAAGGAAGGTGGAGGTGAGGGAGGGAGAAAATTTGGAACTCAAAATTTTGCATGAAAAAAAATCTTAAGAACTGTCTTTACATGTAATTGGAAAAATAAAATACTATTTAAAAGGAAACAAAGTCTTTCAAAAATGTTTTGAGTTTCAAATTCTCTCCCTGTTTCCCTCCTCTCCCCACCTCATTGAGAAGGCAAGCAATTTGGTATAGGTTATACATGCCATTCACTGATAACTTCCTGAAAAAAAGTTACGTATACGCGATACCTCTTTGACCTCCCCAGCTACTCCCTCTCTCCACCAAGGTCACCCTGTCCAATGGACTTGTTTTAGTCTTCATCCGTGGCAACTCCACCTCCTAGATTCTCTCTCCTTACTTGGCTTTGAAGATGCATAACCATAGAATTTGAGCTTTGAAAAGGACCTCAGTGGCCATCTGGCCCCATGTCCCATTCTTAGCCTATTCTGCCCTCTACTCTCCAGTCAAATCTGACTCTTCTCCATGACCCTCCCTCCCAATGCAGCACATCCCTTCTTGCCTTTTCCTTGGTGCCCCTTAATGCCATTCCTTTTCTTGAAACGTCTTCTCTCTCCCTTTTACCTGCTGACTTACTCTCTCTGAGTCTCAGTCTCTTCATTTGTAAAATGGAAATAATCAAATATGTTATAGTGGTGATACTTTTGGGATATAGATTAGACCAGCAGATGAGTCAACACCCCAGAAATGTAATTGAGAAATTACCTTTAACAAAATCAAATTAAATCTTGCTAATTAAATTTAGCAAAATAAATCAAAATACAATACAACATAGATGATTTCAATTTGCAATTTTCTGAGTCAATATACAGCCCACTGCTTGCATTTGACCCCACTGCCTTATAGTCCCTACTTAATAGGACTAGCAAATGAAGGTGTATGTAAGTGCTCTGTACTTTAAGTATAAAACTAGAAATATCAGGTGCTTGTTTTCCTTTTGGTCCAGACCTGTGATTTCTCTGGTAGAGAAAGGAAACTCCCTCCAACACCTGCTCTGCAGTTACAGAGTAGAAAGTTGCTGAGGGCCCTGAGAGGGTGACTTGGCCAGGGTCATACAGCCAGTATGTGTCAGAGACCAGGCTTGAACCTAAGTCATCATGACCATGAAGCCAGCTTTCTGTCCACTCCTCTGCCATACTGCCTCTCCACATACTATAATAATAATTCCTATTCACCCTTTAAAACCCAGCTCCAAATCCCCTTCCTCCAGAAAGCCTTCCCTGATCTCTGCCTGGAATGCTCCCTCTCCTCTTCTCCATCTCCCAGAGCTTTCATCCGTGCTAAAATCCTGCGTTCTATAGGAAGCCTTTTCTGATTGCTGTTTTTTCTAGGGCTTCCCTTCTATGGATCCTACTCAGTTTATCTTGTTTAGAACTTGTTTGTACGTGGTTATTTGCACATTGTCTCCCCCATTAGATTGTGAGCCCCTCAAGGTTGGGGAATATATATATATATATATATTTTTTTTTCTATGCCCAGCACTTAGCACAGTGCCTGGCACATAGTAGGTGGTTAATAAATGCTTGTTGTCTGACTGATCCCTTGGTCAGTAATGATCTTGCCCCCTGACGTCAGGTAATGCTGTTTCCCCCTTTCTCATGCATTTAAGCCCACATTATTAGGATACTCTCTCTCTCTCATACATGATCATGCCACCATTATTACTGAACAGATTTGAGACATCAGTTGGGCTCAAGCTTGGTGGGCAGGTGGGGAGTTTATTGTACAGTATTACAGATATGCACAGGTATGTGTCTGAAGATGACTACACTCCCTTTGGTTTTCCAGTGGCTCAGGGACTCTCTCCCCAGCCGTGGCATCATTCTCCTTCCTACCCCCCAATTACAGGCTATGCCACCACTGCCCTTGGCCTGAGAGCCCTAGCCCTCTGCTGTTTCATCTGCATCTGAGAAGGGGAACCCTGGATCTGGGCAGCTCTGGCCCGGGTATTCCCAGCTCTGGATGGGGAAGGAAGGGGTGTATTTAAATATTCACACAGAGCTGAGGAGGGAGAAGCCTGATCTGCTGGCCTGAGTGTGGACACTTCCATCCCAGAATGTTGGTGAGGAAGAGCAGGGTGACCAGTCCTGTAAGAGGGACCAAGACTAGGAACCTCCCTCTCTCCATCCGATGTGTCCAGAGAAGAAGAGTGGGTGAAGGAGATGTTTATCTTGATGTGGGAGCACAGGGGGAGAAGTCTGAGATCCAAGGCAAGAAATTGGCCTTCAAACCTTTCGATCCTGGGGTCTGCCTAATTCTTCCCCCTCATGGCTCCTTCATTTGGAATTTCCCAGGATGCTTGATGTAGGCTACCAGCCCGCTGAACCCCTGGGTCCTCAACTTTAATCAGTGTCCTCTGGGCCAGGGGACTGGGTATCCATCAAAGGGAGTGGGATGACCGCTGGGCAAGGGAGGCAGGGCCCACGCCCTATTGCTCTGGCCTGACTCAGGGCCCTTTGATAGAACCTGGTTCTGTGAGGCGCGCAGAAGCATAGGCTGAGGCTCCAAGGCAAGCTGCAGGGTCACAGTAGCCTGGGAGCCCCACGGGACCAGGCAAGCCCGGTCGACCTGCCTCTCCTGGGGCACCTGGCGATCCACGGTCTCCGTCTTTGCCATTGATGGCCTGCCCTGGCCGACCAGGAAGTCCTGAGTTTGGGGGAGGGAGGAGAAGAGCATTAGGATCCCATCAAACCCCGATTCAGTCTTCTGTCCTTTGTCCCCAGATTTCCAACCACTTTTAGGACATCCCATTGCTCAGAGGGGAAAACTGAGGCTGTGGACCCCACATAGAACCTTGCCCAGGTAATGCCCTAGAAATTTCTCCAGGATTCAGTAGGAGTCTCCTGAAATTTTCTAAGTGGTTCCTCACTCTTGGGCTGAGGCAGAGGTGATCACGAAAGAAAAAACTACCTCCCCTGCCTCTTAGACCTCCTCCCCAGCTGCCATGTCTCCATTGGTCCCATCTGTTTCTACCTGGTCCCACTCTAAAGCAGAGAGAAGCCTGGCATCTTGTTTCCCAGGCCTTTGACTCGGGGTGGGGGTGGGGATGGGGAAGGGAAGGGAATGAGCGGGGGTGAAGCCAGCAGCTGTCCTGCCCTTGGCACTTACCTGGGATTCCTGGAGGCCCTGGCTGTCCAGGATGCCCACGACCCTCATCACCCCGTTCTCCTTTCTCTCCACGTTTCCCTGCCAAGAGAAAAGGAGGCTCCATGAGCTTAGCTACCTCTGCTCAAGGACAGCAGGGACGAACCAGGAAGGAACAAGGCCAAGACCAGGGCCCTGTTTCCTGATAGGATGATGTCTCTCCCTCCCAAGCAAGAAGCCCCCCAAATGAGCCTTGGAGGAAAGCTTGGAAGGAGAGAGAAAGCAGGTGGCTGGGGGAGGTGGGGGAAGGAGGGGGTCTGGGCACCTACATATAGGCACCCCAAAGCCCAGGAAGCAGCCCAGGACATAGCAGGGGCCCTCTCCAGCATGCCACTTCCAACACTAGTACTTACCGTTATTATCATTCCCTTTTTTGGATGGTGTTCAGGCCTAAATGGCCATAGGACTATTATACTATATATACTATTAAGAATAATTTTAATAGTCTTATTGTCACTATTCTTTCTAGTAAGCATTTATTAAGTCCCTACTATATAACGTATGTGAGAGTGAGTATGTGATTGTGCTGAATGAGAGGAATACAAATACAAAAGTAAGACAGTTCCTGCCCTCAAGAGCTTATATTCTACTGGGGGGTGCAACATACTTATAGATAATAAATATAGGATAATACAAATTAATACACTGAGATTTTGGTGAGTAGGCATTAAGACCTGGGGAAATCAGGAACGATTGTTTGACTACATTTCTTTAGGCTCTAAGGTTTACAGAATGCTTCCTCTATGGCAGCCTTGTGAGATGGGGAGAGTGGGGATTGCTATTTTACAGATGAGGAAACTGAGGTTCCAAAAGGGACCTCATGTAGTGGAGCCAAGTCTGGAACAATCTGGGTCCTCTCATTCCCTCAGTTAGCAGAGTGCCTGGCACAAAGCGAGGCATTGACTGATTAACCAGCTCTGAGTCCAGGCCCTTTCCAACACACCTGCCCCTACCTGTGCCCCTTGGAAACCAGTCCAAGCTTCCAGTCTCTTGGCAAGGCCCTTTTCCTTCCTTACCCTTGGGTCCTGTGTTGCCGATCTGTCCCACAGCTCCAATGATGCCAGGGATGCCACGGGGGCCTGGGTGTCCATGTGGACCTTGCTTGCCTGGGTACCCAGGAGGGCCGGGAGGGCCTGGGGGACCCATTCCCCCTATGCCACCCAGGGCCTCTCTCTTGGCACTCACTGCCACCTCAGCCAGTTGTTCTGGAAAACAAGGAGAAGAGGAGGGTGGGGAAGCTGGTGCCTGGCTTGTCTTGGTATGGGTGATACCCCTAGAGACTCACAGATAATTGCCCCCATTAGAGAAAAAAAACCAGGCCAAGAGAGGGGCAGAGACTGCCAGACAAGGCCTTTGCCCAAAGTCAGCCAGATGGAAGGATCGTTGTGGGGGAAGATGATAGGGATGCCTGTTTTTCTTGAGGGCCTCAAGATCCCCCTCAGGCATCCCAGGATCACATAAAACATTTGTAAAGTGCCTGGCACGCTACACTGCCTGATAATGCTTGTTCCACCCCCTTTCCCTGTCACTCACCCTGCAGCATCTTCAGTACCACATCCACGATGTGTTGGTCACTGGCATCCCGGCCCTGGGAACCAAGAACAGACAAATGGGAATGAGATGCCCCCGGCTCCGAGGTCCTCCCCACACGAAGCCTCACAACCCCTTTCAGCCTGGGCTGGTCTCGGGAAGCCAGCACTCTGAGGGAACATCCTGGCCCTCCAGCCTCCAGGCCCAGCCCCGCTGGATCCCCGGTACATGGTACTTTTCTTGCCGGCAGGAACTGTCTTTCATATTTGTATTACCAGAGCCCAGCACAGTGCCTCATGCACAGAAGCTGTTCAATAGATGTTTGTTGACCAACTGATGTCAGTTCCTCCCATTCCTGGTGTGGATACTGCAAAAGTGGAGATGGGCTGGGATGCAGTATCTCCCCCAGGGTGGGCTTGCAGGATCTAACCCAGTCTCTCTAGTGATCTCCACGCATCTCAGAGACAAACTCTGCCTGGCCTCCTTTATCACTCTCTAAGTGAAGGCTTAGAGAAGGAATATTGGCTTTGGCCTCTTTCTCTCCTACCCCCCATCCCAAAGATGAGGGGGGAACTCACCGCCACGCCTTGTCTTCCAGGAAGACCTGGGATGCCCCTTTCTCCGGTGATCCCCCGAGGCCCTGGGGGTCCTGGGTAACCCTGCACTCCAGGGGCTCCTGCATCCCCTGTGGGACCTGGGAAGCCTGTCTCCCCACGGATGCCTTGCTGTGATGGGGAGAAGAGGGTAGGGACCACAGAAGGGACCGTGGGAAGAACAATTAAGTCAGAGAGGGCATCAGTGTATCCCTCTGCCTCTCATTCCCATCCCCAAGACTTGGGGGAAACAAGGGAGAGAGAAGGGACAGAAAGACAGAAACAAAGAGGATGAGAAAACAAAAGAAATGGAGGCCCAGAAGTCAAGTGATCACTCAAGGTCATCCTTACTCTGCTTGTGACCTTGGGCAGGTCAGTTACTCTCTACACCTCAGTTTTCTTATCTGCAAAATTATGGGGTTTGACTAGATGTTCTCCAGAGCCCCTCCTAGCTATAAATTCTGTAATGGTAGGGGGAGAAAGGCAGAGGAAGAACATGAAGCAGAAATGTGCTAGTAAACATTTAACAACCAGCTTGGGGTGGGGGTGGGTGAAGCACACACAACACACTTTAAAGTTTAATTTGCATTATTAAGATTTTCTCCATCATGTTCTTAAGTCTAGTCAATCAACAAAATAATGAATTGAGCCCATATTTGTAATGTTTGCCAATTTCTGATGCATAACGGCCCAAACTGAACATTTAACAACTGGCTCTAGCAAGTCATTTTGAGCTGGTTCCAGCATACCCCTGTATAAAGCCAGAGGATAGTGAGCAGAAGAGGAAAGAAAGTAAAAGGAAGAGAAAGGAGAGAAGAAAAGAAAGAAAGAGGGAGGGAAAAGGAGCTAGCAGATGGGCACCCACCTGTCCCTTGGGGCCTGGTTCTCCAGACTCTCCCTAGAGGAAAATAAAAAGTCACCTTTTCAATGGGAGCCGTGAGGCCCCACTTCTGGGACCACTTCCCCAGTTTCCCTGCCCCATCAAACTCCCTCTTTAGGGTTGGGCCACTGCTTTTGACATTTGAGACCGAGGTCTTTGTCTGCCCTTGGGGACCTCCCAGGGACCAGCCAGATGCTCCAATCTGCTCACCTTCTCTCCTTTCTCTCCCGGGAGACCTTCCACACCTGGATCACCCTGCAGAGGAAAGCCCCAATCAGGCGGCAGGCAGGACAATAGGAGAGGGGAATGGTGGGAGCTGGTGCCAAGCTCAGCCCTACTTTCACCTCAGCTGCTAATGGCACCATTCTCTGTGGAGTCCCTCATTTTCCCCATCCTTGGGAGAGCCCTGTCTGACAGTGGAGGTGCACCAGGGGCCTGCCTTGGGGCTGCACGCACTAAGGTGCCTTGCTCCTCCTGGTGGCAGCTGGAAATATTGCAGTGAAAGGAACCAGGAGAAAACCACCCTTCTGGGTCCCACGCCAGGGCTATTAAGCTAGCTCTAATCTTTCTTGCCCTTTACAATTCAGGAAGCATTTTCTTCATGAACTGTATGAGGTGGGCAGTGCGAGTATCTCTGTAAGTGAATGGTTCAAAGTCAAATAATGAATAAATTAGAATTAGAATATGAGACTCTCAGGCCGGGGAGGGATTTTCCCATTGTGTCATGCTGCGTCTTAGCTGTCATGGTGGCAGATAGGGCACCCCGGACAGCCAAGGTGCAAGAGGGGTAGCTCTAAGAATTGGTAAGAAAAGATGGAGTTAGGGGAATAGAACTGGGTTCTTACTGCCTGACATTGACCAGGGAGTCCCTGAGAAAAGGCATAGACTGCTACCCCTGCCTCTCCCCTCCTGACCAGGTACTCACACCACTGCCTCTGGAACCGATCTTCCCTGGGAAGCCCTGTTGGAAAAGAAAAGTGGTGAAGGGGTGATCCTTGATCTCTGGGCCCTGCAGATCACCCCAGTTTGGTACCTTCTCTAACATACATCCTCTGGGAGGCCTCTAGAATCTCCTGAGAACACCAGGGTCCCCTCCTGTTCCCAGCCTGGTTTCTTTGCTCCCTGTCTCCATCCCTGCCCTTAAACTCCAGGCCCATCTCTGTGCTGCTGACCTCTGGCTTCCTCACTGTGTCCCCATTCATTACCTTATTTCCTTTGATGCCTGGTAGACCTTGGGGCCCTGGGATCCCTGGAGGCCCCTGTTCTCCCTTGGCACCCTGAAGAGAGAAAAAATTCAATAAAGGGAATAGGGGAGTCTCAGGCCTGGAGACCATGTAAAGATCCATGGTAAGAAAGTCTGGGGTGAGAGTAGAGAACTCTAGAAGATACCCCAGAGGCCCAGTGTGCTCCCCTTCTTCCTGCTTCCCCACCGTGGGCTGTGTCCCATGACTGGATGTTAGCCCTCCCTTCTCCATCATCCAGTCCAGGCAGGGTTCACACACTTACAACTCTCCCTTGTAGGCCTGGCTGCCCCACGGGCCCTCTCTCGCCTTGGTCACCCTGAGATGAAGGAACAGAGAGGATCATTAAGGAAGTGAGAGGAGCCCAGCACCACCCCTACCTGTCCGTCCCCAACCCCAGAAGCAGATGTGGCTCAGCTAAGCTGGGCAAAGGGACCCTGCCCGTGGTTGGCCCATCTTTATTCTCTCAGCAAATAATAGCAGTTCTCTTCTCTTATCGGGCGTTGAAGTTTCCTGAACCCTTTACGTACATGGTATCACCGGCTCCCCAAAACAGCCCTGGGAGGTAAGCAGCACCCATGATAGTATCCCATTTTTATGGGTGAGAAAACAAACCCAGAGAGGTTAAGTACTTTAGTCATATGGCTACTAAGGAGATGAGCCTGCACTTGAACCCAGATCCTTCAAGGCCCCTCCCAGGGCTCACTCTGCTAGGGAGCCTCACTCCAGGGTGGTCTAGAGAGAGAAAACAACTTCCCATACAGCAAACCCTCAGGGAGGAAACCTGGGATCTTCCAACACCCTCCCAAGTGGAATTGCACCACTCCCATCTTACCTTCAGCCCTGGGATGCCCTGAGGGCCAATTTCTCCTCGAGGCCCAGGTTCACCCTGGGGGACAGAGGGGAGGTGCAGTTAGTACCAGGGGGGCTGCAGCCCTGCCTTTGTGTTTAGGATTCCCATCTCCGCCTGATAACGGAATCATAGTGGAGCTGGAAGGGACCTTACAGGCTGTCGGGTCCAAGCCCCTCATTTTGCAGATGAGGAAATTGAAGTACATACAGATTAAGTGACATGCCCAGGGCTACACAGCTAGTAAGTAACTGAGGCAGGATTCAAACTCAGATCTTCCTGTCTCCAAGTTCAGCATTCTATCTACCTCCTCCAGAAAGCCTTTCTGGATTAATTAGGTAAGGGCCAACATGTGCCCTGACCCCATCCTGCCTGGACCCAGAGCTCTCAGGGCTGACTTTTCTCCCAAGTTGTACTGAGCCCAGATATTAACACTCCCCCATCTTGGCCTTCTGCTCTTATTAATCTTCTCCTGGTTTATATGTTGGCACAAAATATTAGAAAAGAACCCAGAAATCATCACATTCAACCCTGTTTTTACAGAAGAGGAAATTCGAAGGGGCAGGATTTATTTGTTCTGGGTCCCAGAGATTATGTGTGGCAGAGCTGAAACTTTAACTCAAGCCTTCTATGTCCCTGGCCCTGGCACAGCCCTCCCCGCGTTCACCAGCCCATTGCATCCTAACGATGAGGTGCTTGTGCTTGGATGCCAACTCCAGGATCGCATTTCTCCCTAGCTTCAAAACACTATCCCTGACAGTTTTCTCCACAGCCTCAGGGCACTCTGCCTTGTGATAACTCATGAGTGGGCCCCAGTAAAACAAACTATCTCTCCCTTTTGCAAGAACAAGCTGACCTCTAAGAAATTCTCTTGTAAAAACAGGACTATCTTATCATGTATTGATTCCCAAAGTGATTATATTCAATCCAGTGGTCAAGCTATAGACATCAGCTCTCAAAGCTATCTTGCTACAAACATAACAAACCAATAATACACTCCTGAGAAACCCCTTTCTCTGGTTTCCAGTAATGAATGACTCCAGTGACCAAGGTGGTGTGAGTTGTCACCTAATTAGCACATCTGCCAGATAAGCCATTACTTTTTCTACATAAGCTTTAGCATCATTCCTGTTGAGCTGCAAGTTCCTTAAGGAGCACTGCCCACCATGTTGGCATTATAGTAAGCCTTTGCCACCTTGACTTAAAGAATGCATGAGGCCCTGAATTCATTCCAGACGACACTCTCCTGTACTTCAGTCCTTGAGGAGTCCCTGAAGTCCTTAAACCGAGTCACTAAGGGCAAGCAGAGACCAAGGGTGTGTGATCTCTTCTGTTCAGGTATCATATCGGCTTTTGTTGGGGACAATCACATGGGCCACTTCACTTACCGGCTTCCCGGGAGGACCAGACAATCCTGGGAAGCCCCTCTGGCCAGGCTCACCCTATGGAAAAAGCGATCAGAGACAGCTCAGTCCTGGGCTCAACTCCATACTGGCCACTGCACAACCCCACCCCCTCCGTTAACCTCATAGCATCTCCTCAGAGAAGCGTGGAGTGGCCCCAAACCTGCAAAGCCCTGATTGCAAAAGAGACAAGCTAGATTTCCACCTTGGACAACCCCAGTCCTCTAAACCTTTCCCTTCCATGCTCAAAATGTCCCCAGTGGGAAATCCCCTCACCTTGTCTCCTGGTTCCCCTTTGGTCCCTGGCTGACCTGGCAAACCCTGCAGAGAGAAAAGTGCATGAATGTCCTACTGATAGCATCTGGGAAGCTCCAGGCCATTCCCAGAGGCCCAGACACAACCTTGGGGCAGCCATCAGAAAGAGGAGAGAAGCCAGGAAGAGACAGGTCAGAATCATGGGTTCGAAGATTGAGATCTGGAAGGAACCTGAGAGGCCATCAGGACCAACTGCCTCATTTTACAGATGAGTAAACTGAGCTTCAGAAAACATAAGCAACAATAGTAAGAGTCCAAGTTAGGATTAGAACTCAGATCTTTCTAACTCCAGGGCCAATACTCCAACCACTATACTACCAGGGCTGTGAATAGTGGAGATCACCTGGTCCTGGGGTTCTTAACCTTTTTTGTACCATGGGCCCCTTTGGCAGTCTAGTGAAACCTATGGGCCCCTTCTCAGAATAATATTCTTAAATGTATAAGGTTACAAAAGGAAACTGATATGCTGAAATAAAGATTTAACTTTCCCCCATCCAAGTTCACTAACCCTCTGAACTCTACAGACTCCATGGACCCCAGCTTAAGAACCTCTGAACTCATCCAATTTTCTCATCTTGCAGATGAAAAATGCAGATGCTGGAGATGGAGAAACTTCCCCAGCGATGGTAAGTAAGAGACTTATTGATAGAGAAACGGAGGATGGAGAAATTTACCCAGATAAGGTAAGAGATTCACTTACCATCATGCAGCTAGGAAATAGCAGAGAGAGAAACCCTCCCTAGCTAGCCCAGGACTCCTGATGGTGGGATTTGGTCACCATCCAGAAGCCCCATGGTGAATGGGAATGAAGTCCAGTAGCTCATGACCATGCCCATTGGAGGTCCATCTCATCCCCACAAAACAATAATGCCATGGTCAGCCAACCACCTGGACTAGGGAAGAGGGGGAGAGGGAACTGGGAAGGTCGGGAGGAGTCACCCTGAGTAAGGGGAGTTAGGGGAGCCAGAGTTCACAGGATCTCAGAACCTCAGACCTGGACAGCCCTGAGCTTGGCCTGGCACATTGGTTCAGAATAATGCTAGTTGCCCGAATGACTAGACCCAAGCTAATGGGTCCAAAGACTTCCAGAGACAGGAAGCTCACCATTGGCAGCCCATTGGACCCAGTTCTGATGGCTGGGATGTGTTTCCTTATGCTTCCTATGACTTTCCACCTGGTGCTTCTAATTTCATTTATTAGAACAGTTAGGGGATCCTTGCTGAGGTGCAGTTGAACTAAATGCCCTCCAACGTCCCTAGAGCTGCAAAAGGGTGGTGGAGGTTGTCTAGTCCCATTTCCTCATTTTATGGAAGAGGAAACTGAAGTCAGAGAGTGACTTGCCTAATACCACACAAGTAGCCAGGATTTGAACCCAGATCCTCTGACTCAAATTCATTGCTCTATCCACAGCTTCCCACTTGCTTCTGATACTATCTGTGATAATTATGAGGGCATCCAGGTCATGTGATTTAGAGCTGGAAAGGTTTTTGGAACCTAGAATGTCAGAGTTGGGAGGGACCTTTGAACAGAGAATGTCAAAGCTGGAAAGGACCTTAGAACTTAGAACAACAGAACCTGGAGGGGTCTTAGGGGCAAGAAATGATCTTGACCATCCCATCCCTATTTTCCAGAGGAAAAACTGAGTCCCAGAGAGTAGGGCTTGAGGCCCTGACACTGATACTCACCGCCAGGCCTTGGTGACCTGGGTTTCCAGGTCGCCCGGGCTGTCCAGCACTCCCCTGTGGGATGGAATAGCCAGATATTATTCTACTGTCTGTGGCCCCAGTCCTAGGGACCCTCCAGGGTAGGGAGGAAGGGGCTCGTGGGACTGCTTGATGTGACTGACCCTGGGCCTCCCTCACACCAGCCTATGAAGATCATGCTGCACCTATCCAAGGGACTGACCCAGGTCTAAGGGACCCTCTCTCTCCAGTCCATGTGCCACATCTCCCTTACCTTTACCCCAGGAATGCCAGGCGTCCCATCCTTGCCATCAATACCAGGTAGGCCCTGTGAAGGGAGGAAAAGAAATCACAGCCTATAAAGATGCACTTCCTAAGGCATCAGACCCTTCTGTTGGTCCAACCCTCTCATTTTACATATGGGGAAACTGAGTGTGGAGAAGGAACTTGCCCAAAGAGAAACAGGGGCAAAGCTAGGACTAGAATGCAGGTCTTCTGAACCCCTTCTTCATTTGGCTAAGGCTGAGCCGGGTTCCCCCTGATCTGAGTTAGGACTCACTTGGATCTGGCTCCCACCCCCTAACCTCCTGCCCAGAATTAAGCCTAGGTCCCAAGAAGTCAGGATCTCCCCCTACTGCAGTACTTACGTTCTCACCCTTGGGTCCTCCGCTTCCCTGGGGGCCTTGAACACCTTGACCACCCTACAAAAGCCAAGCAGGAAAGTACAGTCACACCATCCCTTCCCTTCCCCCCCAACATATACCCTGGAGACTCTATGTCTGAAGATAGAGATCTGGGGCAACTGACAACCATGTGCATGCCCCTTGTGGCACAGCTTGGGCTTGGTCCCTGGCCTGAGGGAGCCAGGTCCAGCCCAGGAATCAGGCTGTGGCTGTGGGAAGCAGGAGAAGCTCAGGCTCTGGGTCTGCTTGAAGTCTGTGACTTCCTCCTCCCTTGCCCCGACCCCCCATAGCCTAGGAACCTTTAAAGCCTTTAATCCTGTTAGCTTGGCTATGGTTTGATGGCATCTGGGGAAAGGAGTGGGGCAGGAGGAGCGCCTGGCAGGAGGCTGGCTCTGGAGCCGTCTGGTCTGGGGCTCCCCATTGTTACCCTCCAGGCGTGGAGAGCTTCAGAAAAGGAGAGCTACCACAGGGGAATTGCCCTGATGACTTCTCAAGGTCTGTTTCAGCCCGAGCCTGGTTCTTCCTTAGCTCAGCTCAGGCCATGCTTGGTGCTGATGGTGCTGCCCAAGGGTCAGGCAGTGATCCACACAGAACACATATGTACACACATATTGTACTGTGCATAACCACCCACATAGAATCCACATGTATTCAGTAGTCCACATGGAACACATGTGTGCATGTGTGTGTGCGTGTAATCACCCACACAGAATCCTTCCATCCATAACCCACCTGCACATGGGGTCCTAGATCTATGGCTGGAGAGCCTCAGAGGTCACCTAGTCCCACCCCTCATGGAGGAAACTGAGGTTCATCAAAGTTAAGTGATTGTTTAGGTCTTGGCAGGGGCAGAATTCGCACTCAGGTTGTCAGGCTCTCAAGCCAGCAGGTCTTTTCACATAGAAGGGATGTGTATACTCCATCATCCACACTGAACACAGGTGTCTCCATGTAACAGATGCGCACAGACCCAGGCCCAAACACCCACATGCACACAGGCAGCCAAGCAGCCTCCCTTCTTATTCTTCACCACACAAACACATGAACACACTCACACATAGTCATACCCCCACACACACACTTTCTGGAGAGGGATGGAGGAGAGCCCAGCCTCCAGACCTACTCCCTCCTCCCCACCTTCAGGACTCCAGTCCCCCAGTTTGGGTCCCAGCAGAGCAAGGGACACATATAAAACCATTAACTTACCACATCTCCCTTTTCCCCAGGTCTGCCTGGTGGTCCCCTGGGGCCCTCCTCACCCTAGAGGCAGAGAAGAACAAACAGATTTTCAGGAAGGGGGCTCTGGGGACTCAGCCTTCAGACCCCCAGAATGGGCAGTGCTAAACTGTACACCCACCTCAGCTCCCTGAGCTGGGTCCCCCATAGCCTCCACTCCCTCACAGTATGGAAGATCTTAGTGCCTGAACCAGGTCTCTGAAATGGGGATGCCCCCACAAAGCCTTTCCTAGCCAGGCACAGGAGTAAGAGTGGGCATCTCAGGATACACATTCCCCAGGGGCCAGGGGGCAAAGGCCAAGAGGCCAAGGGGTGGGATGGGGAGGACTCACAGGCTTCCCAGCAGCACCAATGGACCCAAGCATCCCCTTGTAGCCTTGGGGACCCTGGAGAAGGGAGGGAAAGCATCACCACCATAATCATATTGACGTCATCAGCATCATTATAAAGACCATTGTTAATATCATTATCACAGACATAGAACCATAGATTTAGAGCTGGAAAAGACCGCAGGTGTGATTTAGTCTAATTGGCCTCTCATTTTACAGACAAGGAGACCAAGGCCCATCTAGAAACGTTAAGTGAATGTTCTGAGTTCAAATGAGTGACTGAGCTGGGATTTGAACTCTGGTCCTCAGACTTCAACCCCAGAATTCTTTCCATTATCAGTTGTATGGTCAGTATGTTGGTGGTTATGAAAATCATTTGTATTTGTTACTAGCCCCACTGCTCACATCACTGATCCTGGCATTGTTGGCATTAGTGGTCTTTATGGAGACAGTCACTGTCACTGTTGGTATTATAGACCATCACCCCCTAGGTTTATCAGGGTGGGGAACTCCCAGGCTTCCCGCCAATGCAGATGTTCAGGTCCCAACCTATCTGTGATTTAGGGAGGGTCTAGCAAGTTTGGATTCACCCAAAGGGCCGCACTTGAGGATGTAGAGGGCCACATGTGGCCTCGAGGACACAGGTTCCCCACCCCTGGTAGAGAGCTGCCAGAGAAGTATTTCTTAACACTTAAAAAAAATTTCTTTTAAATTTATATGCTTTTTGGAGGGGAGAAGACAGGGCAATTGGGATTAATTGACTTTCCAAGGTCACACGGCTAGTCTTGTTAAGTGACTGAGGCTAGATTTTATCTTAACACTTTTTATGTGCCAAATACATGGTTAAGAATTTAACAAATGCTTGTTGATTATTATAATAACTACTTGTTCAGTCATTTTCAGTCATGTCCAACTCTTTGTGACCCCTTTTGGGGGGTTTCTTGATGAAGATACTGGGGTGGTTTGCCATTTCCTCCTCCAGTTCATTTTACAGATGAGGAAACTAAGGCAGACAGGATTAAGTGACTTGCCCAGGGTCACACAGCTAGTGTCCTCCAGAGTCCAGGCCTCTGTGCCTCACCACTGTGCCACTTCCCTGCCCCACAGTAACTACATTTGATATAATACTGATGTGATCATCTCTCTGGTTCTTGTCATTGGCGTGGCTCCCCAAGACGATGAACTGAGTTGATTAGTGGCCATGGTAAAGCGAGCTTCCTCCTCAGGAGCTCTTCACACCAAAGATGTCACAGGTTTATCCAGACCAAAACAACAACAACCCCCCAAAACCAGATTATTTTCTGTGGCATCATCACCATTGTCATTAGTGATAATGCTGATACTCTGGCATTTTCTACATGAGTCTCATGGAGCCTCCACCAGGACTGGTCCAGGCCGGCTTGAGGCTGGGGGCCTGGGGTCTCAATGGATAATCACCATCTCAGTTTAATTCAGTGCATATTTAGGGGCCTGCTCCTCGCTCAGAACTGGGAATACACAAAGAAACAAAAAAAGGGCTGGGGGCTTTTGGAGGACTCACCATCTCTCCTTTGGATCCAGCCATGCCTGGGTAGCCCCTGATGCCCTGGGGGCCCTGCCGGACAGAAGGACAGAGGATGGGCTCAGCTAACCCCTGCTAAGGGCAGCGCTTGCCTCCTCCAAGCTGCCCTTCCCCATCTCATGCCGTGTCCCCGCTCTCGCTCCCCAGAAGAAAGACCAGTCCCTGCCCTGGGCACACAGCCCTTCTCAGCCAGGTGGGCACAAGAGTGCTGACCTGTGAGTCTAGTGAAAGTCCCCAAGGGCCATCATCCAGAGTCATGGGGTGGTAAGTTAGTGATGGAAGGATCACAGGAATGACCCAGTTCAACTCTTATTTATAGGAGGAGCAGCTGAGGCTAAGAGCTGTTACGTGAGTTGCCCAAGGTCACGCAGCATCCAATCCAGGGAGAGAACCCAGGGCCCCTCCCTCCCAGGCAGGCACTAACTCTGTGATCTCTAAGCATGGAAACAGCCAAGAGGGTCCCATCAGAGCCCTCAGCAAAAGGAAGGGATACATTACCGGGGGACCAGGAATTCCCTGCTCACCAGAGGCACCCACATCTCCTTTGGGACCCTAGAGGATGGAATGCAGATGTAAGGGCCTGAGGACCATAGTTCATCAGTCCAGGAGAAGGAGAAGAGACACAGGTCTCAGAGGCCTTTCTCCAAGAGCTCAGGAGTCAGGGGATAAAACAGGAAGAGTCTCCCACATCCGTGCCCGTCTGTCTACTCTCCCCTCCCTGCTCTGGCCCCTTCCTCCCAGTCTGCCCTCTCGTCTCTGCCCTTAGCCCCCATTACTCTCTCCATCAGTCCCCTCGGCACAGACTCCTCCCTGCCCCTCGACAAGGGACAGAGGACAGAGGATCCTCAAGGGCTAGAAGCGCTCTCCCAAACTTACTGGTTTCCCTTGTCTGCCTGGCTCCCCCAGGGGTCCCCGACGGCCTGGATGTCCCTAAAGGGAGAGAAGGAAATTTGAGCTGCATTCTCCAATACCAGACCCTACCCCCCAATCCCCAGGCCCCAAACCCAAATGGGTTTCCATCTCCTCCAATAGCACAGAGCCCCATGTCCCCAGACCCAGCTTAGCCCCCTTTGGAACTCACCTTCACCCCCTGCAGCCCCTGTGGTCCCTTCACACCAGCTGGGCAGTTGGTTGGACACTGAAATATAAGGGTGGGGTGAGGACAGTTATTCAAGGCCAGATCCAGATCCCAGCTTTGCACTTGGTTGGAAAGGGGATGGGGGTGATTCATAAGCATGGTATATGGTTCTGCTCTTCCAAGGCCCCTCACTTTTATCCCCTCTTTTGGGATATTCTTGGCCTCAGGCCTAGCCTGTCCCTCCCCTCCTTTCCCTGGACACAGCCACACCACCACCCCCTCAGCACAGGCACACAGTGGCTCCTCTGGCCAAAGGTAAGATTTCCTGACCTCCATGTAGCCCCTCCCCCCACCACTTGCTACAGACACATTCCACAGAGGGTCCTTAATGACTTGGGCAGCTGGATCCAGTACTTACCAGGAAATCAGCACTGCCTTCAAGGCCCTGGATGGTCCCAGGACGGCCCTGAAAGGGGAATCTGAGGTGAGGTCTGGGAAGGCAAATGGCCATGGTGCCAGGAACAGAGCTTCCCAGGTTTTAAGGCAGACTAAATCCCCTGTACCCCCTGTCTCTCAGAGATGGCTAGTCCCTTAAGAGGGGCTTTGGGCAGAGACTGTGGAAGCCCAGACAAAATACCAAAGAGTAGAGGGCTCAGATCACATCATGAAGGCCCATACTCTAAAGTTACCTGTCTCCTGCTTCTAGGAAATGTGGGTGTAGGAGAGGATCCCTCCACCCCCAGTCTTTTGGGATTCAGGCCTCCCCAGTCTGATCTTAACCCCTCCTCAGCCCCTACCTCCCTCATTGGTGGGTGGGCTTTCTTACAATATTCCTGGGCCAATGACTCAGCCCTCCTTGGCTGATAAGTGAACCCCACATACCATCCTGAAGTTCCAAGGAGCCAAACCTGAGCTTCTGTAGTCCCCAGACCTGGTTCTGGGGACCTTCTCCTTCCCTGGAGAACACCATTTCGCAGCCAAGATGGCCATACATCTAAAATGACCACTAATCCGGCTCTGGGACAAAATAACTGGGAAAGGGGACCAACGGGATTGGGATATACCCAGCCTCACCCATGATGGGACGTGAGACTACATAGGGCTGACTGCTGTGCTCCAGGACCATGTCTCTCTGCCCCACCCTCACCTCCCCAAGGAAGCAGAGGAAGGACACTCACGGGTTTTCCTGGGGGCCCAGGAGGTCCTGACGGTCCCTCAGGTCCAGGGTCTCCCTGAAAAGAGATGTCAGTGCTAAGTCAAGTACAGGCCACCCTGGGAGGCCCAGCCTCACTCAACCTTTGGAGCAGAGCACAGATGTGGCAGCAGATGGGGGAGAGCCAAAGGTGCAGGAAGAGAAACTCCAGTCTAACTCAAGGAGGCACTTCCCAGATGTCTCTGGGAGACCCACCACAAAGACTGTGGACTCTTCCCTATTCAAAGGGACCACAGACAATGAACATGGGTCTCAGGCAGGGGACTGGCCACAATAATGCTTCGGGCCCAGGAAGGGGCATGGGCTGTCACAGAATCACCAGGAATCTCAGAGTGAGAAGGTTCTGGCAAAGTCCAGCCCTGCCTGAACAAAAATGCCATCTCTAGTATCTCCAAGTGATTGCACAGCTAATGGGGGGGGGGCTCCCCACCTCCTGAGGCGGCCCACTCCACTTTGGGGCAACTGTCATCGTCAGGGGGTGTCCCTGACATCCAGCCTCCCCCCACTGCTTCTGGGTCTGCCCTCTGGGGCCAAAAGAAACATGTCCACTCCCTCCTTTGCATGGTAACCTCACATATTTGAAGAAAGGTGTTACATCCCCCTTCGGGCTTTCTCTTCTCCAGGCTAAATATTCTTGATTCCTTCAGCTGACTTGAGGCCCTTTAGCACCCTGGTCTCCCACCTTGGCACCAGGCCAAGACATAAGACCCTCGGTATCTCACCTTGGGGCCAGGGACGCCGATCTCTCCTGGGAGCCCAACTGGTCCTGGAGGTCCCTGAGAGGGAAGAGGAAGACGTGTTATAGAGGTGGCCCCGCTAGTTCAGAGTTCAGAATATCAGAGCTCTAAGAGGCCTTGGGTATTATTTATTCCAATTCTCCCATTTTATAGAGAAGGAACTGAGCCTCCAGAGAGGTCACACAGCAGGTCAGTGGCAGAGCTGGGATCACATTCTAGTTCTTTTTTTTTTTTAAGCAATCGGGGTTAAGTAACTTGCTCAAGGTTACACGGCCAGTTATTTCTGCACATTCTAGTTCTAAGAACCTATGTCTTCTCTGACCCCCCAGGAGACTTTCTATGGTCAAGCCTGTCATCCCCAGGGCTCGTGGAAGGAAGGACATAAGCATTTATTAAGCGCCTACTATCTGCTAAATGTTTTGTAAATATCATCTCATTTGATCCTCACAATAACTCTTTGAGGTAGATGTTATTATCCCCATTTTACAGATGAGGACAGTGAGGTAGACAAAGGTTACGTGACTTGTCCAGGGTCACACAGCTAGTAAAGTGCTTGATGTAGGATTTGAACTCAGTTCTTCCTGCCTCCAGGCCCAGCTCTCTACCCACTGTACAGCCCAACTGCCTCATGGGAGCAGGTGCTGGGAATCCAAGCTCTCTTTACTTGTCTGAACATGTAAATTAACTGTCTGCCAAAGTCCTCCTGTGGTTGTCCAAACCAAATGGAAATGAGTTTTGGGGCTATCTATAGCTCTAGTCCTTTTGATTAGGACAGATGAGTGAGAATTAGATCATACTCACCCATTCTGACCCCTGCTTAACTCCTTGCTGTACCCCTCACCCCCACTCCAGTCTGAGCTGGGCCTGGAAAGCATCACCTCTTGGTCCGAGTGAGGCTTGCCCTCTGAATGGGCCATGGAAGGGCAGGTGGGTAAGTTAGCTCCTTGGGGTTGGGGACTGTGTTTTCTTTCTCTCTGTCACCTGGCACAGTGTGAGGTCCAAGGGAGAGCTCAGGCAATATCTGATCAATGAAATGTTTGGGGTTTGAAAGCCTTCCCTGCTAGGAGTCTAGTGATGTCAACAGGACAAGTCAGTGAGAAGTGTTCTGCGGGTAGAAAGCTATGGGTTGATGTAAAAGCACAATGTTCCTAATTTATCCTATTTCCCTCAACAGGGATGGGAATTCTTGTTACAGAGGCCCCTAGCAAAGGGTTCATCCCCTCTCCAATCCCTCTGTTGGCCTGATTCATCCTCTGTTCACTCCCACCACCCTGCCTCGGCTCCATAATCCTCCCCACCCTGCTCTAGAACCACAATAGACTCTCACGGTATCTCTCCTTCCTTCCTCCACCAGACTGCCCAACAAAGCCATCTACACTCAGTGATTCCCCTCCTCTCCTTCCCCATTCTGCTCATCCCTCCACAATCCTAAACTAAAAGTGTTCTCTGCAAACTCTCTCTTAATGGCTAATGTCTTCTTCTTAAACCCTCATCCTTCTGAGGCATCGACACTGACCACCCACTTCTCCAATAGGCCATTGTCTCTTCTCCTCTGGGTTTTTAGTACGTCATCCTCTCCTGGTTCTCCTGCTACCTATCAGACCACTCCTCAGGCTCCTTTGTGGGTCCATCATCATGACGGCCCAATGAGTGTGGCTGTGTCCCAGAGCCTGTTGGGGCCCTTCTCCCTTTTTTCTCTGCTCTCATGAATTCAGTGACCATCTCCATGTATATATCTCCCAGATCTAAGGATTTATCCTGTCTCTTCCCTGCCAGCTTGACCTTTCACAACCTTTAGGCATCTCTGGCTCAACATGTCCAAAACAAGACTCATCATCTCCCCCCATTAACCTACCTGTCTTATCAACTCTCTCCAATATGTTATCAAGGATACCACCATCCTTCCAATCACCCAGGGGCTCCGCCGAAGTATTATTCCTACTCTCACTAATCCCCCCCCCCCCAGCCAAATAGTTACTGAACTTTACATTTATCTCCATAATATCATGACCCATCCTCTCCACTCTCCTGGCTGCTATGTTAGGTCAGACCTGCAGCACTCCTCGCCTAGACGGATGAAAGAGCCTCCAATGTGTTCTCCTGGCCTCATCCCTCCCCACTCCAAACCATCCTCGACTGAGCCGCCAAAGTAATTTTTCTTAAAGCCCAAGTCTGTTTGAGCATGTCTGGGCCCCTACTTAACAAACTCTGGTGACTCCCTATTGCTTTAAGGATCAAATATAAATCTCTAGTTGTCTTTTGGGCAGCTAGATGGAGCAGTGGAGAGAGTACCAGGCTGGCGTCAGGAAGACCTGAGTTCAGATCTGGCCTCAGACACTTCCTAGCCGAGTGACCCCACTCAACCCTGTTGGCCTCAGTTTCCTCATCTGTAAAATGAACTGGAGAAGGAAATGGCAAACCACTCCAGTATCTCCACCAAGAAACCCCCAAATGGGGTCATGAAGAGTTGGACATGACTGAAAATGACTGAACAAGTAGTTATTATGATAATTGACAATAAAAGTGGACACAAGTTTTGATAATCTGGTTCCTTCCCAGCTTTTAAGTCTTACACTTTGCTCCTCTTTCCTCCTCACACTCTACTATCCAGTCCCACCATTTCATGTGCTGTTCTACACACAAGAGAATATTCCATCTCCTGACTCCAAGTCTTTCTAAAGGCTGTCTTTCCCCATGCCTGGAATTCATTCTCTTCTCACCTCTGCCACTTGGGATGCCCAGTTTCCTTCAGACTCAGCAGAAGCACCAACTTTGTCAAAAAGTCTTCCTGATTCTCCTCCCCCCCCGCCCCCCAAAAAAGCTGCTAAGGCCTCCCTTCCCAAAATTACTTGGTATTCATTTTGTGTGTCTTCTGAATGTACTTGTATGTATACACCTTGGCTCTCCTATTAGAATGTAAGCTTCTTGAAGGCAGACTGTTTTACTTTTGTCCTTTAATCTATTGGCTCTTGCCTTAGTACTTGGCATATAGTGGGTGTTTAATAAATGCTTGTGGATTCATTGCTGCCTGCTCTAGCAGGGATTAAGATTGGGGGACGGGGAGAGAGATGGTGGCCTGGGAGCCCTTCAGACAGCCATGCAGGGCTTGTCTGGGAGAGTGCAAATGGTTTCCGCTCTAGCCTGGGATCCCCTTCTCCATCTACTTTCCTCAGCCTCCCCCTTCTTGCCCTACCCCCAAGGTCTCACCTGAGGTCCTGCAAAGCCTGGGCCCTGTGACAGAAAAGAGAGAGAGAGACTGAGAACCTATTCTGCCTTCCCCACCTCCCAGGGCTCCCTCCCTTCAGAGCCCCCCTTCCCCAGAGTCCCCTCCCTTAGAACCTCCTCTTCCTTCTTCTCCTTAAGTGCTCTCTCTCCCCAGAGTTCCCTATTCCCCAACAGGCCCTAAAGAAGTAGGGTGAAGGGGATGGAACCCACCCGGCCAGAATACTCACTGGTAGGCCTGGGGGGCCGGGGAGGCCCGGCTGGCCCTGAAAGCACAGACAGAATGTTAGTGATAAAAGGACCATGTGTGTCTTCAGAATAGGCAGCCACCCTGTACCCCCATGCCCACCCAAGCTCCCCACATGCCTCCACCTTTCTTGACCCCAAATCTCAAGCCCTCCCCCTATCTCCAGAACCTCTCACCCCCCAGTCCTGTGCAGGTAGGTACTGATTAGCCTGACCAAATGAGAACCAAGGACTGTAGGGAGACAGCTCCCTCTTCCCCATCTCCCAGCTCAGGCTCACCTTGACTCCAGGGGGCCCCTGAGGGCCCGGCTCTCCCTTAGCTCCTGTTAAACCCTAGAGGAAGAGGGCAAAAGAGTCAGTTCAATAAGGACCGCACTCAGACCCACACCCCACCCTGCAGTTTCCACATCACAGTGACCCTTTCTTAGATGGAAGGAGAGGGAGTAAGCGGGGAGCTGGCATTCTTAAGACAGTTTGCAAAGATTAGATAGGTTGATATAGATATAGATACACACACACACTTCATCTCATCTGAGCTTCACAACAACCCTGTGAGGGGGGGCAGGGGTCAATTCCCATTTTACAGGTGAGGAAACTGAGGCTCAGAGAGCTTTGGCCTTGCTTGAGGTTGCACCACCAAGTAGTGTCACGGGAGGGACTTGAACTGAGGCTTCCTGACTTTAGCTTAGCAGAGCTCCTGGTACACAGTAGGAGTTTAATACATGATCTCTGAACTGACCTCGGGTATAGTGTCCTCTCTGATGCACCAATCCTCTCTGGAGTAAATCCTGTATTTCTAACTAGGTTAGCTCTTTACCGCTGGGTCTGTGCCACAGGGGACAGATGAGGAGCCTTCCTGCGCTGTCCTTAAGTATCGTTATTGTTTAGCAGTCTGCAGTGCTTTGGTTAGTCACTTTTTGTCTTCTACAATTTGGTGTTCTACTGACACTGTTTATTACTGGATTATCTGCTGTTTAAGATTATTTTTATTTTAGTTTAGCTACTGCTTTGGGCTTGTTGTTCAGTCATGTCTGACTCTTTGTGACCCCATGGACACCAATACTGTCCGTGGGGTTTTCTTGGTAGAAAGACTGGAGTGGTTTGCCATTTCTTTCTCCAGGGGATTAAGGCAAACCAGGAATTAAGTGACTTGCCCAAGGTCACACACCTATTAAGTGTCTGAGTCTGGATTTGAACTCTGGTCTTTCTAACTCCAAGTTGGTGCTATATACACTGAGTTACCTAGCTGTCATTGCTTTGGGCTACCCTCTCTTAATTAGCTTAGTGTAATGGAACAAGCATGGGCTTTGGAGTCCGGAGGACCTGGTTTCAAGTGCTGTTTCTCTCACCACTTGTGTGACCTTGGATAAGTCTCTCAACCTCTCTGGGCCTAACAAAATAAGAAGGTTTGGACCTGTTTGTTTGGGAGGTGTGGCTCCTCTCCTGTCCCCTCCTGCATGCCAAATGAAAAGTCTCCTAGGAAGGCAGTGGCAACATCACCCTTTGCTTTCCCAGGATGTACACTGGCCAGACATGCCTCTATGTGGCCTGAAAGGCTGGTATCTCCAGTCTAGAGCTCCTGCCAGACTCCACAGCATAGCTAGCTGTGCCCATGTCGGCGCTTGTCCTGGGCCCCAAACCTTCCATCCACCTCCACTGAAAACCAGCCACTGGGCCCATCGGTGCCTGGTCCCTGCTAGTCCCCCAGAGCTGCATACCACCCCCCCTCCAGAGAGTCCAGCCCAGGACCCTGGGCAATGTCAGGGCAAAAGAACCAGTATCCTTGGTCAATAGTAAGTCCAACATTGTATCCAGTCACGGTGATTTTACTTAATCCTCATAAAAGGCCCCATGAGACAGGCAGGTAAGTTTTATTCTCCCCATTTTACAGATATGAAAACCAAGTTCAGGGAGGAATTATTTGCCCAAGATACTGCACCTAATAAATGAACTTAGGACTCCTGGATCTAATTTCTTTTTGCTGTTGTTGTTGGTCTTAAAAAAAAAATTCTCGGGGTGGCTAGGTGGTGCAGTGAATAGAGCACCGGCCCTGGAGTCGGGAGGACCTGAATTCAAATCCAGCCTCAGACACTTCACACTTGCTAGACATATGACCTTGGGCAAGTCACTTAACCCCAATTGCCCTGACTTCTCCCCCTCCAAAAAGAAAATTCTGAACTTAAACACCAAATAAAATGGATATTTCCATAGACATAGTATAACGGAAAAAGAGGATTATCTATAAAACTGAAGATCTCTTATGGACACTTTGCTTTTCTTTTTAGTGTAAACTAAACTCTGAATCCAGCTTCTATGTCATAATGTCAGAAAGAGCATAGAAGGTTGGTTAGGACCTGAGAGTTTGTCAAGGATCTAGGCCAGGGTGGGGCTCCCCACCCCAATCTAATCCAATTGCCTTTATTATCACATTATTAGAAACAATTCTAGGGCTCTCCTGATCCTAGCTCAGGTATCTCTCTGCTGTGCTTTCTTCCCTCACCTGGTTTTCCCCCCTTGATAGAGACATCCTGAGTGGATGGGATAGGGGAAGGGGGGAGGCAGGATTCACAATTTCCAAATCTCCAAATCATTATTTTGGGGGTTGTTAGGAAGGCAGGATTTAAAAAGTGGAAGAGCCTGAGACTAGCTCTAACATCCCGTGTTCTAAGGGCCCTCTCAGCTCTGACATCCTCTGTTCTAAGGACCTTCCCAGCTCTGACATTCTCTGTTCTAAGGGCCCTCCCAGCTCTGATGTTCTAAGAATCCTTGCAGTTCAGAATTCCTGTGATGGGTTGAAAGTATTTTTTTTTAACTGCCAAGCACTGTATAGAAACATAAGGAACTATTATTTTTATTAATAAACTGAGACACATACCAGTGTGTGCATTTAAAATGACAGCGTCTTCAACTACCTGCATGGAAATTGCCTGTGGGCTATTTTTAATCCCTAAATTACTTCCTCCCACGGCCCACCTTCCCTGCCCCAGAATGGCCTCCCAGAGGCCTCCCTCACTGTTAATCAGCACGTGCTGGGATTGCTGCCAGCACCCATTGTACTACCCACAGTATTAGACAGAATTCTGAAGCAGCACTCTCTCCATGGCCGCCTCCCATTACAATTGTAGACCCCGTTATCATTGTAGCTTCTCAGACTTGCAAAGGACCTCAGTGTTTTCCTCACCAAACTGTACCTGAACAGGAATCTTTCATTGGAACATCCCTGATCCCCTGGGTCAGTCACCCAGGCTCTCCCTGCAATGGGGGAGGTACCTTCCTTCCTGGACCAATCATTCCACTTTTGGATGACTCTAATTGTCAGGACATTTTTCTGATGTTGAGATTAAATCTTTCTCTCTATGGCTTCTACCCATAGCTCAGCTTCTCCTCAAGTAGTACAGGGGGAATACCTTTTTAGGGGCTTAAAGACAATTACTATGGATGGCTTCCCTACCCGCTCCCCCCTCCCCCCATACCCTCAGTCTTCTCTTCCCCAGGCTAAACATTCCTAGCTCCTTCAACTCATTCTTGCACAGTATGGTCTACTGTCCTTACACCATCCTGGTTATTCTCTTCTGGGGTTGCTTCTGCTTGACAATATTCCTTCTAAGATATGGAATCAGAATGAAACGCAGTACTCCAGGAATAGTCTGACTCAGGCAGAGGACCACAGAGTTGTCATTTCCCTGGTCCTGTCCTCTATGGTTCTCCTAATGCAGCCTAAGGTCACAGGAACATGGGCTACCATGTTGTATTGGCTCCATGTTGTAGTACCAACTCAGCTACTGTTGACCTGCTATCTGCTAGGAACTGCCAACCCTTAAACTCAATAGAACATATCTTTTGGATTATCTGTAGCTCTGATTCTCTTCATTATCACAGATAAATGAGACATGACTCAATAGGAGTCAGGGCTCACAGTCTGGGTTTGCCCCCTTGCAGAGAACACACAAAGGGGTGGAGGTCTGGAGGACCAGTCTCTTAATTCCTTGTTCAGCTGTCCAGCCCTTGCTCCAACCACTGAAACTTTTCTGGCCAGTACTCACGTCAATCCCTGGCTTTCCATCTGGTCCATTTGGGCCTGGTTTCCCTGGGTCACCTTTTTGTCCCTGATGAACAGACAAGGAGAGAAAAACGGCATCAGTATATGGTGGGAAGCAAACATTTGGAACCTCCAAGGCCAGAAGTGTTAGGGAAGAATGCACTCACCGGAAATCCAGGTTTTCCAGGGGGTCCCTTGTCACCCTATAAGACAAAAACAGATGAGATTCCCTGAGCAGATACCTGGGTAACATGACCTGCTCGCAAAGCTGGCCCTGAGTGAGCCCAAGATGCCTCATAGAGCTAAGGAGGAACTGTGGTATCAGAGGACCTGGATTTGAATCTTTGTTCTGGTCCTTATTATATAGGTGACTTTTAGTAAGTTACTTTCTGGGTCCCAGTTTCTTCATGTATGTAAACTGAGGGGGTTAGACCAGATAAACATCTGAGGTGTCTTCTAACACTTAATTTATAATCCTAGGAGATAGGTCTATCATGCCAGTGTTCAATATCTGTTATTAACAACAACAAAATTACCCATCCCACCCATCACAATCCCAGCCTGGGTGGAGCCAGAGTAATCAAAATAAATTTGGGTTTTAGGCATGGTCTGTGCTGTTCTGTGTGAGGAGAAGATGATGGATTTGGAGATGTGTTATGCAGGTAGGCTGGTAGCTCTCAAGATGGGTAGAGGAACTTGGGACTTTGAGGGGAAACTGAGGTCTAACAGTATGGAGTTGGGTTCAGTAAGGGGGCAAGAGACTTCTCTTTTGGACAGTTCAATCCAGTAAGCATTATTAAGCAACTATTACATGTCATAACTGTACTGGGGACATATGGACAAAAAAAGGCAGGGAAAAACCCAACCAGTCTCTATGTTCAAGGACTTTACATTCTACTAGACATTTGTACCGAGTTATGTGCTGGGGAAAGTAGAAATCTTTTCAGGAAAAACCTGTGACAGAATCCAGGGAAACGGTTTCATCTTTTATGTCAGGGGCTCCCTGAGAGCAGGGACTGATTGCTCTCTACACTCTGGGGGTCTAGGACTGTGGTGGAGGAGAAAAAGGGGTGGGGGAGAGATTGGCCGATGGGCGGTGTAAGCAGAAAAGACCACGGGAAGGGCAAATGTGTCTGATCTCCCTCAGGACAAAAAGAATTCCCATTTTGCTTAGAGGTTTATAAGCTCTTTCCTCAGAAAAAGCTGGGGATACAGCTCCTGCAGTAATTATTAGTTCCATTTCATAGGGGATAAAACTGAGGCTCCTCAGATGGAGGGGCTTTCTTGAGTTCACACAACCCCAAGTTAGAATTACAACCACTCTCCAATTTCAGGCTCTTGCTTTTCCCCGACCTTCCTAGATCCCAGAAGCCACGAAGCCTCTGCCTCATTCCCAGCTCCTGGAGGGAGCTAGCTACTGAATGGGCTTGTGTCCTGAATCCAGCTCTATAAATAACCCCCCTAACCATCCCCACCACCAGCAGCCACAGTGGGGGTGGGGGGGTGGGGAATGTCTGGGACCACAGCCATTTCCCTCTCAGCCAGCTGGAGACCATGGAAGTAAGACTGCTCTGTCTAACCCAGAGAGGAGTGGGCAGCTCCCTGCTAGCTCCAGAACCAATCCCCTAGCCCCATAATATTCTGCTGAATAAAAGGTCCTCCTGTGGAGGCCAAAGTAGGAGGGGTATGTGGCATCCTAGAAGGGACTTTATTGGAAAGATGAGGTGTGGGGAGGGCATTTATGAGCTGTTCTACCCCCCCTGCCCCTCCGCCTTTGCTGGACACTGGAGCTTTGATGAACTTGCAGAGGGTTGTGGTCCAGCCTGGCGCCCTCTTCTGGTAGGCCACCCACCCCACAATCCCCAGGGTCCCCCCACCCCAGACAAAGTGCCTCTTTGTCCACCTGCCCCTCCTCCTTGCTACCCCCTCCCCCTCCAGCTCCAGCTCTTGCCCAGTTCCAGGCTTCCTACTCACGTCAAGGCCATCTGAGCCTGGCACTCCTGGCGGGCCTGGGGGTCCAGGGGGCCCTGGTTCTCCTGGCGGGCCTCTCTGAAAACAAACACATAAAAGCTAGTCAGACGAGAGGCCGGGAAGGGCAGAGGAAGAGTGGGCAGGAGTCTCGAGCCCAGTCAAGGTGCCAGCTCCCACTGTACATGCCCAAAAAGACCCTAATTGTGGGAGAGCCTGGAGGGGACCTGGGAGGTCTTTAGGTACCCCTTCCTGGCCGTTCCCAGGGGCTCTGGGACTCTTGGATCTGGACAACCATTTGTTAGGTATATTACAGTGGGAATTCCTCAAGAGCCCCCAAGGTCCCTTCCACCTCTCAGGATTTTTGAGCCTGTGTTCCTGGGTGCCTTCCACAGTCTTCTATAAAGGGGGGATGGCACTGAGAAGGTTAAGATGAATAGGTCATAGAGTGAGGTGGAAAAGGGTGACAAAGGCTAAAGGTAACCTAGGCTAGATTAGGATGAGAGACAGGAGAGAGGATAAAGTATGAGATAAAATCCAGGCTAGGTTAGGATGGTCAGCCCTGTGAAGGGCCTAAGAGACCATCATTAAAATGAGAGGGTCCAACTCGGTGGCTGCTCAAGACCTTTCTGGATCTCTGACCCTCCATTGTCCATACTGAGGATGGTGAGGAGGATGCTGGGACCCTTGACTGTTTAATGTCCCAAAGCCAGAAGGAGGAAGATCCAAGGTCCTGGTGTCCTGATTTCCAGCCTTCAGTCCTTTGAATCTTGCTGCCTCCCAGAAGGGACAGGCAGATCATAGAATCACAGACTGTCTGAGCTGGAAGGGGCTGGAGGGGCCATCTAATTCAATCTCCTGATTTTACAAAAGGGGAAATTGATGCTGAGAGAGGCAAATGTCTTGTAAGCAAAGAGTAGAGTTTGGAACCAAGTTCCAAATTCAGTTATCTTTCCACTCCATTAGGTTGATGGAAGACTGGGGAAGCCTAGAATGTCCACCTCAGATAGGTCTGGACATTTTTCTCTACTTTTCCTACTCCCCCAACCCCTCTGCCCAATTTTATCCTCATCTCTAGGGTTGTCATTTATGTCTGTGGCAACCTCAACTTACTCCCCCCCACCAAATCTCCCACACAAAGAAGACCTTGCCCCCTGGTCCTATGTGTCCCCCCTTCCCCCCACCAAACAGCCACATGCTCACACACCAGGGCGGAAAAAGAGTAGATTAAGGACCACTGCCCATGACTGATTTCATAACTCCAGAATTCCCCACCTTTCCACACTCCCAACATACTCAAGCTTGGATTTCAACAGCCTGGAAAATGGTTGGTTGGCTTCCTTCATACCAGAAAGAAAGGAAGAACCATCCCCTTGCCTCCAGGAGGCAATGTAAAAACATCCCAGCCTGGATATGGAGTCAGAACACCTAGGCTTGGACCAATCCAGGACCTGCCATGGACTCTGTGTTATGTGAAGCAAATCCCTTTCCTTCTCTGGGCTTCAATGTCTCCATGTATAAAATGAGGACATTGAGCTGAATGCTTTCTATGCTCCCTTCCATTTCTAAGATCCCTTCCTGAGAGGTCATGCAGTAGAGTTGCTAAAAAGCCAGGCTGAGACACTCTGGTTCTTTGACCCTGGATAAGCTCTTCAACCTTCCTTTTTGCTCAGGGCAACTAAGACAGTGAGCCCTGGATCTCCGCTGGACTTTCCACATTGGAAATTCATTTCACTGATAAAATCACAGCTCTGGATCACCCAAAGAGAAGCCCCTCTTAGCTGTCTGTTCTTTCCCAAGTCACTCCCTGCACCCCCCACACACATCAGATTTAAAAGTTTTCAAAGCACTTTCCTCACAACTGCTCTGTGAAGTGAGTATATGTGACATTTTTCTGATGGAGAAATTGAGTGACTGAGTGAAGTTGAGTTTACTTGGTAAAACTCCCCACATTCTAGACATCCCGAAACCCAGAGACTGAAATTGACTGTGGCTTCTAAACCTGAGCCTCCAGACTCAGTGAGAGGAAGGGAGGGTTCCGGAGAGATCCATGAATGGGGGCTATTGTCCTGTCTGTCCCTGCTCTGCCCAGACACCTTTTCTCCAGCCACTAGACTGCCTGACTTTGGGGCCCCCAGATCTGGGGCTCCTTTCCTGGACAAGCCTCCCCCCCACCCAGGATGTCTTGAACTGTGTGGTATATCAAGAAGTGGGGATATCTCCACCTTTACCCCCAATCCCCAACCATGAACTACAGGGAGTTAGCTTGTGTCTCCAACCTTGTACATAGAAGACGGTCCACAAATGTGTGAGTTCTCCACATGCCCTACACCCTACTAGCTCCGTAGCAGCCCCAACTTTACCTGGCAGAGTTTTTGGGTGTAGAGAGAACCAGAAACTGAAAGCCCATAAGAAAGGGGACTCCTTTGTCCTTTAACCCCCTGATCTACAGGCAGAAAGTAGCCCCTCAAATCCACAAGATTTGATCCTATCCAATGGAGAAGAATCCCATATTTTCAATCCAGCTCTAAACCTAGTTCTGGGTTGCCCCTGTGAGGAATGGGGAGGGCCCTGAGGACTACATGTTGGGAGGTTTCTGGAAGGACCATTAAAAGAGAATCTCCCTCTTCCTTCTGACTTCCAACCTGTGCTCCCCAAGCCTGAGGACAGGACTTCAGGGACTGCATGAGAACAGAGGGCCCCCCCCCCGGGCTGAAGTGGGGAGTAAAGGAGGGGGCTGAGGATCCCTCCCCCTTCGAAGGACCCCCAAAGCTGAGGGGACACTTACAATCTGGGCCAGGGAGAGGCTGAGCACCTGGAAGAGGACAAACAGTCGGAGGTTCCAGACCATCCCAGCCATGGTGGGGGCTTCAGGTTCCCCAAAGCGTTGCCCGTTCCTAATGGGGTGAAGGCACTGGTGCTCTGATGGGGCCGTGGAAAGAGATCACTCTGCCTCTCTCACTCCTCTGAGCCAACCCAGGAGGCGGGGCTGGGCTCTGTGAACTTGGAGCTGGAGGGGATTGGCTGAGGTGGGGTCAGTGTCACCTGAGAAGACTGGGAAGAAGGGGCTGCTTGTCTAGTCGGCAGGGTGGGGAGCCTATCTTGGGGGCTTCCGCAGCGGGATCCCAGAAAGCTGGAGAAGGGAGACAGCTTCAGATGGAAGGAAGCTGGATTAAGAACCTAGCCCCTATACCTTGTTACCCAAGTGACAATCTGGTAAGGTGAGCCATCCTTCTGCTTCTTGGTGTCCTCATCTGTGAACAGGGCTGAACCTGTCTGGAAGAATCTCTCAGAAAGGGCTCCTGGTTGGCACCAGTTGGCACCAGTTTGAATTCCAACTCAAACGTACTACTTGTATGACCTTGGGCAAGTCAATTTCTTGGAGCTTTGCTAAGTCACTCAGTCAACAAGCATTTAATTGTTTACTTCACTGTGCTAAACACCAGCAATACAAAGGAAGGCAGTTCCTATCCTCAAGGAGCTCATATCCTAGTGGGAAAGACAGCATGGGAAAAATTGTATTGACAAGATTTATACAGAGGAAATAGAAGGCAATCTCAGAGGGGAGGACCAAGAGATTGGGAAACCTGGAAAAACCTGTTGAAGAAAAGGGTATTTGAGTTGTCTTGAAAGAGGTCAGGGAAGACAGGAAGTGGAGACAAGGAGAACATTCCAGGCGTAGGGAGAATTCTTGAGGCAGGCATGGAGTGTCCTATGTGAAGAATAAAGCCAGTGTTGCCCAACCATAGAGTACTCAAAAGGGGTTCAAGTGTAAGACAGAAAAGGAAAGAGGGAACAAGGTTGTGAAGGGTTTGAAAAGTCAAACAGCATTTTGTATTTGGAGGAAATAGGGAGCCATAGGAGTTTATGGAGGGGAGGAGGTGCTGTGGTTTCAGGAAGATTGATTTGGCAGCTGAAGGGAGGATGGATTGGGGTGGGGGCAGACTTGAAGTAGAGAGACCAACAAGAAAACAATTATACTAGTCCAGGAGTGAAATGATAAAGGCTTGTAGCAGAGTGGTAGCAGTGCCAAGGGAGAGGCTGGGCACATATAGGAGAGATGTTATAAAGTTAGAAACAACAGGACCTGATGAGGATTAGGTATGGGGGAGGGGAGTGTGGGAGAGGGTGAGAAGTGGAAGATGACAATGAGATTTTGAGCATAGGTGAGGAGGGCAGTGCCCTTGAGAGTAGTTAGGAAGAGATGATGAATTCATTTGTGAAATCAGAAGGTTGGATGGTAGGATTTCTGAGGTCCTTTCCACCTCCATTGTCAATGGCCCATGGACACAAACTGGGGAGGGCAGGCCAGACCAAGGTGGCTGAGAGTCCAGGTTTTCCTTTATGCCTAAACTTGATGAATAAACTGGGACTTCTCTGGGCCTGTTTCCCACTTTTTAAAGTGAGACAATTGAACCAGATGATTTCCAAGTTTCTTTGAGGCTCTAGCATTCTGTGGTCCTAGGAGCCTCCCCAGGATTCCTCCTCCCACGACTAGAGCTGTGACCTGACTGTTTGGCTGTGGGCCCCTGCCTGCTTTGAGGTGGAGCAGGGCAGTGCAGTTTTAACTACACCATCTGTGGGGTTTGGAGGTCCTATCTCACAGGCAGAGAGGGCAGGGGAATAGTTACCCAGCTTTGGCTTGAGCCCATCCACAGATGGACCAAGGTCATGCAGGACCTGAAACCTACCAGCCACCTCTGTAGCCCCAGACCAGGGCCAGTCAAGGCTCAAGGTGAAGCAGGCAGGGACTGTGAAGTGTCATTCCTGAGGTCACAGTGAATCATTGCCAGCAACCTTGGCCCAAGCTTTGAGGAGTCTTAGGCAGTTGGGCAGGGACTCAGAATATAGCTATGGAGGTGGAAGAGTTAAGGGGATTCTCCAGGCCCCTCTAAAAGAAGCCTGAGGTGACTGTAGGTGGTGCAGTAGACCTAGTTCTACACCTGAGTTCAGGAAGACCTGAGTTCAGATCCTACCTCTGACACTAGCTGTGGGCAAGTCACTTTACCTTTCTGTCAGCCTCAGTTTTCTTATCTGTAAAATGGGGATAATAATAGCACCAACCTCACAGAATTGTGAGGATCAAAATGAGATAACACATTGCAAATCTTAAAACGCTATATAAATGCTAGCTATTAATATTTATTTATATACCCTGAGGGCAAGGGCAGTTTCACTCTTATATTTGTATCTCCTGTCTTTATCAAGTGCTTGACACATAGTAGGCATTTAATAATTGCTTGTGGATTTATTGATTAGCCAGCATTAGACAAGAGAATAATTTACACAAGGACTGGAATAACATAACTGAAAGCAGCATTGAATGACATTAGAACTGTGATCAATGCCATGACCATCTTTTATTCTTTAGAACCTTGGCTGTGAAACATGGTTTCCTCCTCTCAGCAGAGAGGTTGGGGGCTACATGTGTGAAATGAGGCATATGTTGTCAGAAACGGTCACTATCTTGGTTTCTTTTGCTTAGATATACTGCTTTGTTACAAAGGAGGGCTCTTTCTGAGTGGGTTGTTATTGGGAAAACAGCGACGTACAAATAAAGCATTGAGAAAATGTTGTACAGAGGGAAGAACACTAGAATCGGGAGTCAGAGGACCTGAGTGCAACTCCCAGCGTTGCCATTTACATTTTACATGCCGTCAGGCAAATAGACTTCTGGACTCCACTCTCTGGAGCTCAATTTCCTCCTCAGTAAAATTAGGAGGCTAAACTGGATGACTCTTCCAGCACTTGAGCCACTCATCGTAATAGCTATAACCACTAGGTGGCACTAGTGTTAAGACAAACTGAGCTGTCCATCATCCTTTGATCCAAAGGACCAGTCTGAAACTGTTCTCCCCTTCTTTTGCGCTGATGGAGTTTCTCTATTGACTCCGTCTCCCTCCCTTCTAGGAGGCACATCTTTCTTTTCAAACCCAACACCCTAGCTCAGAATGCTCACTACTTTGTTGTTGTTTTTTCCAATTTATTTATTTTTAGTTTTCCACATTCATTTCCACAAGATTTTGAGTTACAAATTTTCTCCCTGTCTTTCCCCTACCCCCACTCCAAGATAGCAAGCCTACTGAATACCCCTTCCCCCAATATGTTCTCTCTTATATACTCCGCCATCACCCCCCCCCCCCCCCACTTTCTAGTAGGGCAAGATGGATTTCTATACCCCAGTGCCTGTATATCTTATTTCCCAGTTGCATATAAAAAATATTTTTTAAAACATTTTTTTAAAACTTTGATTTCCAGATTCTTTCCCGTCTTCCCTCCTTACCCACCCACACTGGGAAGACAAGCAATTCAATATAGGTTGTACATGTGTAGTTATGCAAAATAATTCCATAGTAGTTATATTGTGAGAGACTAACTGTATTTCCTTGCATCCTATCCCACCTCCCACTTATTCTATTTTCTACTTTGACCCTGTTCCTTTTCAAAAGTGTGTGCTTCTAACTATCCTTCCCTGCAATCTTCCCTCCCTTCTATCATCCCCCCTCTTATTCCCTTGCCCCCTACTTTCCTGTAGGGAAAGATACCTAATTGAATGTGTATGTTATTCCCTCCTTAAGCCAAATTCAATGAGAGTAAGGTTAACCCATTCCCTTTCACCTTCCTGCTCTTCCCCTCCATTGTAACAGTTTTCTCTTGCCTCTTTTATATGAAATAATTTACCCTTTTCTATCTCTCTCATTCTTCTTCTCCCAAATACAATCCTCTCTCACCTCTTAATTTTATTTTTTAGATATCATCCCTTCATATTCAACTCATCCATATATACCTTTCTATATATATATATATATTCCCTTCAACTATCTTCATACTGAGAAGTCTCATGAGTAACAATTATCATTTTTCCATGTAGGAATGTAAATATTTCAGCTTTAATAACTTCCTTATGATTTCTTTTCCCTGTTTACCTTCTCATGCTTCTCTTGCTTCTTGTATTTGAAAGTCAGATTTTCTGTTCAGCTCTGGTTTTTTTTATCAAGAATGCTTAAAAGTCCTCTATTGAATGATCATATTTTTCCCTGAAGCATTATACTCAGTTTTGCTGGGTAGGTGATTCTTGGTTTTAATCCTAGCTCTTTTGACCTCCAGAATATCACATTCCAAGCCCTTCAGTCCCTTAATGTAGAAGCTGCTAAATCTTGTGTTATCCTGATTGTGTTTCTACAATCCTCAAATTGTTTCTTCCTGACTGCTTGTAATATTTTCTCCTTGACCTGGGGACTCTGGAATTTGGCTATAATATTCCTAGGAGTTTTTTGGGGGTGTCTTTTTCAAGAGGTGATCAGTGGGGGCAGCTAGGTGGCTCACTGGCCCTGGAGTCAGGAGGACCTGAGTTCAAATCCGGCCTCAGGCACTTAACACAAAAATTAGCTGTGTGACCTTGGGCAAGTCACAATTGCCCTCCAAAAAGCCAAAAAAAATAGTGATCAGTGAATTCTTTCAATTTCTATTTTGCCCTCTGGTTCTAGAATATCGTTCTAGAATATCTAGAATTTCTTGAAGGATGATTTCTAGGCTCTTTTTTTTATCATGACTTTCAGGTAGTCCAATAAATTATAAATTATCTCTCCTGGATCTATTTTCCAGGTCAGTGGTTTTTCCAATGAGATATTTCACATTACCTTCTATTTTTTCATTCATTTGGATCTGTTTTATAGTATCTTGATTTCTTATAAAGTCATTAGCTTCCATTTGCTCCAATCTAATTTTGAAGGAATTATTCTCTTCAGTGAGTTTTTGAAATTCCTTTTCCATCTGGGCAATTTGGCTTTTTAAGGCATTCTTCTCCTCATTAGCTTTTTGGACCTCTTTTGCCATTTGAGTTAGTCTACTTTTTAAGTGGTTATTTTCTTCAGTCAGGTTGTTGACTCGCTTTTCATGATTTTCTTGCAGCATCTTCATTTCTCTTCCCAATTTTTCCTCTACTTCTCCTACTTGCTTTTCAAAGCTTCTTGAGCTCCTCCATGGACTGAGACCAATTCATATTTTTCTTGGAAGCTTTTGATGTAAGAGTTTTGACTTTGTTGTCTTCTTCTGGTTCCATGTTTTGATCCTTTTTGTCCCCAGAAAAAGATTCTATGGTCAGACAAAAAATTGCTGGGGTTTTTGCAGTTGCCAGAGCTATGAGGAGGGTGCCCTCTCTACAGGCCACCACAAGCTCTGGCACACTAGAGTTCCTCATCTCAGGACCACCACCCAAGACTGTGACCCAGATCCAAGCAGATCAAAGCAAGAGCGATTACCCTCTGAATGGTCTCTTGGTCTCCCCTATACAGGCCAAGAGCTCTGGAGGCAGCCATGTGGCAGCAGTTGCAGCTGCTGTGCCCATCATCACCTCAGCTGTCCTAGGGGTAGGGGCCAGACCACACTCTTCTGTCACCAGGTTCCAACAGAATTCCCTACTGACCTTTTACTTTCTTTTTGGTGTTTATGGGTTGAGAAGTCTGGAAACTGCCACAGCTGCTGGTGATTCTCTCTCCTGAAGTCTGCTCTGGCCAGTCTGGGCTGCGAGTGGGTTGGCGCAGCTCACACATGATTATGCTTGGCTCCCAGCCCAGTTTGATAGACCCTTCCTACCAGCCTGCCAGGATGCCTTCAGTGGGAGATTTGTTTCTCTTTGTCACTTTGTGGGTTCCGCGGCTCTAAAATTTGTTTAGAGTCACTTTTTTTTACAGGTATTGGAGGTGGTTGGAGTGGGAACTCAAGCAAGTTCCTGCTTTTACTCTGCCATCTTGACTCCACCCCTCCTACTTTGTTTTTGCTTTTTTTTTTTTTTTAAGACATCTGCTCCATAGAAGGGTCCTGGTGTCAATTTCTTTGCCAGGTGTGCAAAATGCAAGACTAGCCTCCTCACTTCCCATTTCCCTTGTAGTAAAATATGGCTCCAAGCTCCAAGCCCAACTCATTTAGCAGAAAATCTCATCTGTGAAATAAAAACTCCCTCTCTCTTTCTCACCTATAAAACTTAAAAATGAATGTTTCTGCAGAGAAACAATTGCACTCCTTTCTTCTTAGGAATTCAAAATTAGGGAAGAATATTTTTTTCTACATCATAATGTTATTCTATTAAAGTGGCAATGTAGCATGTATATATTTGCTATTGTTTCCAAAAAAACAAATCACTCTTCCTAGCTTCAACAATTTGAAACACTAGGAAATATCATGAAACTCATCACATCAATTTTTGGGGGGTGGGGTGGGAGTGGTTTATAAAGTTTATTGACATATTGTGTATTTATAACCTGGTCATTCTCAGATTCATACCCACCCTTTCACCATTGAGCAGTTCCCTACAAAGATACACTCATACCTGCATACAAGAACATACATACATATTTACTTCATGAATAAATGTTCAACCACACCTGCCAACATGACTTCATCTGACAGAATGTACAGCCTTCTGCCTCTGTAGACCACAGTCTCTCTGCCAAGTAGAGGGAACTGTATCTGAGTATCCATTTTCTAGCCTAGGGCTAGAATTTTCCAATAAATTTTTATGCAAAAAACCCAAACAAACCATAGATTCACTGCTACACAGAGTGTTGTGAAGTTTAGTCTATGATGTTTCAGGCCTATTTCTCCACCGTCACTTCTATTTGCCTTCTATTTTCACCCTTGTCTCTTTGTATACTTTTAGAAAGAAATCTCTAATGTTCTGTTGTTATTTTGCTGTCTGTGAGTACTGCATTTGTTTACTTTTGCTGTATTTCTATTGTCTGAGGTGTTTGAGATGTAAATAATTTGTTCAGGCCTGGTTTTCTTTTTTTTTTCTTAAGCAATCAGGGTTAAGTAACTTGCTCAAGGTTACACGGCCAGTTATTTCTGGGTGTGGTGCTGAGTATCTGAGCCCGGATTTGATCCAGGTCATCC
>NW_027187338.1:8394869-8515502 GCF_028583685.1 Petaurus breviceps papuanus
TTGGCTTGCATCTTCAGCTGCTTTGCTCTTCCAAACTCATTATTCCACTCCCTTTTGCAGTTTCTAGTTGGTGAAAAATATTCTTTTTTTTTTTTTTAAAGCAATCAGGGTTAAGTAACTTGCTCAAGGTTACACGGCCAGTTATTTCTGGGTGTGGTACTGAGTATCTAAGCCTGGATTTGATCCAGGTCATCCCAACGCTGGAGCTGGTGCTCTTACTCACTGAGCCACCTGGCCCCCCCTAAGCAATTGGGGTTAAGTAACTTGTTCAAGATTACACGGCCAGGTGTTTCTGGGTGGATGCTAAGTGTCTGAGCCCGGGATTCGATCTCCAGGTCATCCTGATATTGGAGCCAGTGCTCTTACTCGCTGTGCTACCTGGCCGCCCTGAAAAATATTCTTATGTAATTAGAATTTCCTTTCTTATATTTGAAGTTTTTTCTCCTGGTCACTTTCAGAAGAAAAAAATGTTTTGTCATTGGAATTATTTAACCACTATGTGCCTTGGGAATTTTCAGCATGAGGTTTGAACTCTTCCTGTACTGACATAAAAGCTAGTGGCCATTGACTCTGGCAATGAGGAACCCTGGGTCCCTGTGCTTGAGAAACTTCATGTCATGTGTGTGAGCACAAGTCAGGTTTAGAAGTCAGTCTCCTTGGGTTTCCAGAAGCACAGCCCAAGCCTCTTGCTTCTAGAGCAGCAGGTAAGAAAGCTGAGCTCCAGCCTTGGGATGGAGATGAAAACTACTGAGATCAGTGGGAGCATTGTGGCCAATTCCAGAGTGCCAGGGACTATCAGCCATCACAGAGCACAGAGGGGTGAGCCACCCTTGCCTTCCTTTTTAACATCCATTAGGGGTTAGGGTCCAGGAGGGGAGGAACATGCACTGTGTACACACACACACACACACACACACACACACACACACACACACATACACACACACATGCACGCACGCACGCACAAAAACACATCCCTCTTCCCGTGATTTGAGAGAGTTGGGGGGAACTGTGGGAGAAAATTAGAGGGAGGCAAGCAGCTAATTTGTTTGTTTTTTTCTACTTTCCCCCCATGCACAATAAAGCAAGTGGCCTGACTCTTATTTAGATGGCTGGTGGAAAAGTACCCCAGATGGGGTGTTACATAATTTATATATATATATATATACACTATAAATACAAAGTGATTATGGAAGGGGGAAATCAGGAAAGGCATCACATAGAAGGTGATGCTTGATCTGATTTTGAAAGAAGAAAGGGACACTATGAGTTGCATATGAGAAGGGAGTAGATTATAGGCAGGAACGAGGACAGGGCAAAGACATGGGTAGAGAAGGCCAGGATGGCTGGACCATAGCATACAGAAAAGGAAGGAATACATAAGGAAGCTGGAGAGATCTGCTGGGGCCAGATTGCAAGGATTTTAAAAGCCAAAAACAGTTTATATTTGATCTAGAGGTAGCTGGTTGGTTGTTGTCCTTCATGCTCAAAGAGGGCCAAAATGACATCACTATGTCAGGGTCAAGGTACAGTGTGTCCAAGTGTGGCTGATCAGACCAATAAGCACTCAGAAGGCTCTACCACAGATCAGGCACGAATAGTTCAGATGAACATTTGGAGTGGAGATCACCCTAAATTTGTACATCTAACCTTTTTTTTTTTGAGCTACTGCAGTTCTGCTTTGCTCATAGAGCACAGTGATGGTCTGATGAGGGCATGCCATGCTGGATGGTCTTGTGCCAGTGTCTCCCATGTCTCACTATCAATTCAAAAGTTCCTCAAAGAGACCTTGAGAGTATCCTTGTGTCGCTTCTTCTGACCTCCATGCAAGCTTGCCTTGTGTCAGTTATCCATAAAATAGTCTTTTAGGTAAATGTGAATTTGGCATTCCATATGAACAATGTGGCCAAACCACTGGAGTTGCATTCTCTGCCGTAGGGTTAAAGTGCTTGGCAGTTTAAGAAAGGATCTCAGTGTCTGGTATCTTATCCTGCTAGTTGATCTTCAGAATCTTCCTAAGACAATTCAAATGGAAGTGATTCAGTTTCCTGGTATGGTGATGGTAGGATGTCCAGGTTTCACAGGCATATGATAATGAGGTCAGCCCAACAGATTTGTAGACCTTCAGTTTGGTAGGCAGCCTAATACCTTTTCTCCCACATTTTCCTTCAGAGCCTCCCAAACACTGAGTTAGCTCTGGCAACGTGTGTGTCAACCTCATCATCTATGTATACATCCTGGGAAAGTATGATGCCAAGGTAAGTGAAATTATCCACAGCATTCAAAATCTCACCATTTGCTATAACTGGGATGGTGTGGCACTCTCTGGTGGAGAACCTCTGTTTTCTTAGTATAAATTGTCAGGTCAAAATTAGCACAAGTGGCCAAGAATTGAGTCATATTTTGTTGCATTTCAACTTCAGAAGCTTCATTGAGTGCACAATCATCTGTGAACAAAAAGTCATATACCAACTCTCCATCTACTTTAGTCTTGGCTTGTGGCCTTTTCTTTTCTTTTTTTGCTTTTTGGAGGGCAGTTGGAGTTAAGCGACTTGCTCAAGGTCACACGGCTAATAAGTGTTAAGTGTCTGAGTCCAAATTTGAACTCAGGTCCTCCTGACTCCAGGGCCGGTGCTCTATTCACTGTGCCACCTAGCCGCTCCCAAGCTTGTGGCCTTTTCAAATTAAATAATTTATCATCAGTGCAGTAGCTAATCTTGAAGTCATTTTCATCCTTATGGAAGGCATCTGATAACACTGATAGAAGCAAGCACACAGTCTACTTGGTAACTAGGAAAGTGTGAGAGCATCGTGCATTATCCAGAACCCAGGCAAGTATGCCATCGTGAAACTGGCATATAATCCCAATGAATTTCTCCAGGCAACTACATTTTGCCATGATCTTCCACAAGCCCTCCTGACTGACAGGACCAAAGGCCTTGGTTAGATCAGTGAACGTTGTGTACAGACTTCTCTTCTGCTCCTAGCATTTCTCCTGGAGTTATTGGACAGCAAACACCATGTTGACTATTCCTTGGTCCCTTCTGAAGCCACACTGGCTCTTGGGTAGAAGAACATCTTCCAGGTGAAGGATCAGCCGATTAGGGAAGAACCTGGCAAGATGATATGAGAAATATACTTAGTCTAGGAATAAACAATACTTGTTAGAAAGCCAGAAAGGTTTTCATTACCTTTATTTTATATTTATTCTTCCTGAAGAAATGGGTAGCCTCTTTCAAAAGACTACAGAGATTCAGACAAATGCAAGTCTTTTTAAGCTGCTAGTCCTGCCTGGTCCCTCCCTTCAGAACTGGAATTGGTTCTGGCTCTTCTGGTTTACAATCTTTCTGACCTGTCCACGACACATTACTCCTTCATGTGTCCCCTCCTTCTGAACATAGGCTAACATGGGTTGCATGTATGGATAATGAGGCTGTAATTCTATTTGGGGTGTGTCAGTCAATATGCATGAGGGTAGTTAAGCATGCATGTCAGTAAAAAGTTGGTGATCATCCCTTGACCCTGGCCAGTTTGAGCAGTTTAGCCTGGGCCTCCTTCAAGAGGAACTTACAGATTTCTTCTAGCAATATGATTGGATAGGGTTGCACTGCCCTTCCTCCCCTGATCCTGATTTACACCTTCCTGTGTAACATCTGTTTTCACAACATCCACTATTCCTATAGAATCTGTGGAAACCAAACTCTTAACATTTCTCACAATGACTAAGAGAGAAACACCCCTTCACTCTATCCCCAACCACCTTGATTGTCACAGGATAACCTATTTCCTTTTCCTCTAAAGGCAACAGAGAGGCAAGAAAGTAGGAGAATGACATGTTTGGATTTGTATTATGTTGTTACTGTTTGTCCTTCATTCTCAAAGAGGACCGATGCAACAGGAGGGTAATGTCTTGACTTGCAAGTGAATTGGATTTAAGTGAGGCAGAGCTGTACAAAGTCATAAGACTCATTCTCTCCTCTGGAATCACGGGAGTCCAGTGGTAAGACATAGGTCAGTATGACTGGCAATGGCCCAAGATGTACCAGGAGACCCTGGCCTTTTTAAGCTAAGGTCTTTCCCAGGTCTCAGTTTGTCTGAGGCAATGCCAGTTCAGTGATTAAGGGTTAGGTAAGAATTGAAGCAAAAGACAGCCTAGTTTAACTTTCCCCCCAAAATCAGTCTGGGAGAGGAAGACCCTCAGAGTTTCTGGCCAGAACAGAAACAATGACTATTTACACTCACTCTGAGCCATCAAAACCCAAACAATGAGCAAGTAAGGCTTGGGCTGGGACCTATTATTGGTCAATCAGAGAGAGTCAGAGTGGTTTGGGTTTAAAGGCATAGTCAAGTAGCTCTATTTGAATCCCAATGGGCTTTATCAAAGCCTGGTTTATCAGAGCTAGGTTTCAAGAAATCATGAATGTTGGGGCAGTTAAATGGTGCAGTGAATAGAGCACCTGCCCTGGAATCAGGAGGACCTGAGTACAAATCTTGCCTCAGACATTTAACACTTATTAGCAGTGTGACCTTGGGCAAATCACTTAACCCCAATTGCCCTGCCTTTCCCTCTCCAAAAAGACAAAAAAAAATCATGGATGAGAACTACATGAGACAAAAGAGTTAATTGTCCCAGTTTTGTGGGAGGAGAAACAAATACAATGATAGAATAAATAAACAGGGAAGGAAAAAAATCCAGCCCCTCAAACCCAAGATATCTTGTCAATTATAAATAACCAAAACCATATGTAAGGATATAATTCCCCATGTGGACAGAGGGAGAAGAGGAAGAAAGGGGGAGGAAGAAGAGAAGGAGGAAGAGGAGGTAAGGATGAGGAGGACATAACAGCATTGCCCCGCTGGAACTGGCCAGTTGGGTCACCAGGGGAAAGCTGCTATCATTCAGATTATTGTTTGTCCTTCATTCTTGAGGGAGGAAGATGAGAGGGACATAGCAGCATTGCCTAGCTGGAACTGGCCAGTTGGGTCACCAGGGAGCAGCTGCTATTATTCAGATTATTGTTTGTGCTTCATTTTCAAAGAGGATCAGTCAGGAAGGTGATGTCTTGGGTTGCAAGTGAATTGGATATAGGTGAGGCAGATGCATGTGAAGTATGAATGAAAGAGAAGAAAGACTTGAATTAGAAGGCCATTACCATAGTCTAAGGTAGTGTTGATACAGGCCTAAACTATGATGGCAGCTGAGTGAATAGTGAAGAAGGATCAGATTTGGGAAATGCTATAGAGAGAGATTTGACAAAATTTGACAAGTGGCTATATGGGGAGAGGGAGAGGGAGGAGTTGAGGATAATGCCAATAAGGATTCCTTTAAGAGAAATAGAAGTTCACAGGAAGGACTGGTTTTAGGGAAGAGCTAATGAGTTCTATTTTGTATATGTTGAGTTTGGAATTTCTCTGGAGCTTCTGGTTTGAAATGCCCAATAGGCATTTGGTGATATGAGACTGAAGGTCTAGGGAGACACTGGACTCAAACAGGAATCATCTGTATAGAGATAACAGGTAACCTAGAAGAACTGATGAGTTTATCAAAGGAGACGAGAAAAAGGCCTGGGACAAAGTCTTGGGGGGAATATCCTTAATCAGCAGGCATTTGAACTGGACCAAAATAGCTGGTTTATAGAGCATCTTTAGGTTTACAAAGCATTTTACATGTATTATTTTATATCAGCCACACCTTAATGCTATGCAAGGGATGCTACAGGTATTATTCTCCCAATGTGATAGATGAGGAAACTGAGGGCCAAGGAGATGAGTTGCCTTCCCTTCGGTCAGTTCCATCACTGATAAGTGCCAACCCAGATCTTCCTGACTCTAGGCCCAACCTCTCTCTACCTTGGCACATTGCCAACAGGCAAAAAGGATGTTGAGGGTAGAGGCTACATGGGCATGGTTGTTGTCCTTCATTCTTGAAGAGGACCAAAATGACATCACTATGCTAAAGTCAAGTTTCAAGGTGTCTGACTGTGGCTGATCAGACCAATACAAGCTCAGAATGCTCTACAGCAGGTCGGGCACAAATAGTCCATGTAGACATTTGGGGTGGATTCTCTAGATTTACACACCCTTCATTTGCTTTGAGGTGTTTTGATTCTGCTTTGCTCAGAGAGCACAGCACCTTCTCTGATGTGGGCATGCCATGCTGGGCAGTCCCGTGCCAATGCCTCCCATGTCACACAATCAATTCCAAAATTCTTGAGAGAGACCTTGAGAGTATACTTGTATCACTTCTTCTGACCACCATGTGAATGATTGCTCTGTGTGAGTTCTCCATAAAACAGTCTTTTTGGCGAGCATATGTTTTGTATTTGAACGATGTGGCCAGCCTATTGAAGCTGTGCTCTCTGAAGCAGAGTGTGAATGCTTGGCAGTTTAGTTCAAGCAAGGACCTCAGTGTCTGGTACCTTATCCTGCCGGGTGATCTTCAGAATCTTCCTAAGACAATTCGAATGGAGGTGATTCAGTTTCCTGGCATGGCGCTGGTAGACTGTCCAGGTTTCACAGGCATACAACAATGAGGTCCGCACAACGGCTCTGTAGACCTTCAGTTTGGTGGTCAGTCTAATATCTCTTCTCTCCCATACCTTCCTTTGGAGCCTCCCAGACACTAAACTAGCTCTGGCAATGCGTGTATCAACCTCTTTATCAGTGTGTATATCCCTGGAAAGTACGCTACCAAGGTAAGTGAAGTTATCTACAGCATTCAAAACTTCTCCATTTGTTGTAACTGATGATTCCACATATGGATGGTGTGGTAGTGGCTGATGGAGCACCTGGGTTTTCTTGGTGTTAATTGTTAGGCCAAAATTAGCACGAGCAGCAGAGAATCGATCCATACTTTGTTGCATCTCAGCTTCAGAGGCCGCACTGAGTGCACACTCATCTGCAAACAGAAAATCATGCACCAACACTCCCTCCACTTTGGTCTTGGCTTGTAGCCTTTTCAAATAGAAGAATTTACCAGAAGTGTGGTAGCTGATCTTCATTCTGTGTTCATCCTCATTGAAAGCATTTGACAACATGGCTGAAAATATCATGCTAAAAAGCATGGGAGCAAGCCCATGGCCTTGTTTCACTCCATTGGTGTCTGGGAAGGCACGAGAGCATTGTCCATTATCTAGAACCTGGGCAAGCATGAAATTGATGTACAATGCTGATGAACTTCTCTGGGCAACCAGATTTTGACATAATTTTCCATGGACATAGAGGGACAGTGAATATGTGTGCTAGAGAGTAGTCTAGTTTAACTGTAGCCTAGTGTGTGGAGGGGCTTAATAGAAGTCTGATAAAAGCAGTGTGGTGGCAGATTCTGGAGGGCCTTGAATGCCAGGTAAAGAAATTTTAGATGCCTTGACAAGTTGTTGTGGGGTTCATGTGAGGTTATGTATGGAAAGTGCTATATAAGGGAGGCAGTCCGGTGCAATGATTAACTGGCTGGTCTGAGACTCAGGAAGATCTGTGTTCTTGTCTCTGGTACACATTGACTGGCTGACCCTGGGTAAATGACTAACTCTCAGTGCCTTCAGGCAATTACTTAAGGCTCTAAGTTTCTGAGCAGGTGAAATCTGAATTGATGGAGGTTTTTCTTCATTAAAAGCTCCCTGAACTGATGAAATGATAGGTCAGGTTAAAAAAAAAAAGAACACCTGATAAGTTTCAAATATTATTGTTATTACTTATTTGGTAGGCAACAGAGAGTTACTAAAATGTTGTGGGGAAGGGAGCATCATGATGGAATCCACTGAGAGATGCTGCTGAGAATGTGAGGGCTTTCTTCCCTGACAGCAGCATCACCGTCCTCTTTTTCCTCCTCCTCTCCCTCTCCTCCTTCTCCTCTTCTTCCTCCTCCTCCTCCTGATCTCACTGGGAGCAGTAGGAGCTGGGTTCAGCCTTAGCCTCTCCTTCTTGCCAGCTGTGTGACAATGGGCAAGTGTCTTCCCCTCTCTGCGTCACTGCTTTTTTCATTTCCAAAGTGAGGGTTGGACCGGATGACCTTTGAGGTTCCTTCTAGCTTAAAATCCATGATCCTGTCATCTGCTTTCTTTTCTTCCAACCTTCTCCTCCCTCCCTGTTTACTGAGGGGATTATTGCCCTCCTTTCCATACAAGGATTGGTTGAAAGAACCAGGGATGCTTAGTCTGGAGAAGACTCAGGGGAGCAGGGGGGTGGTGCCTGCCTTCAAATACCTGCAGGCCTGTCTAGGGAGTGGGGAGGGGGCTGACTTTATTCAGCTTGACTGCCTAGTGAGCAGAACAGAGAGGCACATTTAGATTTGATGGGAGGGAAAGCTTCCTAACACTTAGGGCTTTCTAGAGGTGGACTGAGCTTCCTTGGAAGAAGGGAGGTCTTCAGGCAGAAGATGGAGGACCACGTGCTGGATATGTTACACAGGGGGAAGAATAGGCATCTTCGAAGGTCCCTTATGCTCTAAGATACTGTGATGCTTCTTTCACTGTCCTACTGCCCACCCCCAGCTCCATTAGTGGAATCACTGAGTCCTGCCTCCGGAAGCTCCCTCCCCCTCACAATGCCCCAGGACCTTGAGGAGACTTCATGGGGAAAACCTCCAGGAGGCCATGGACAGGAGTCACTCAAGGCAAGAAAGCAGGGAGTGATTGCTATCTTTCAGCACTGGAGACAAGTGCCCACATATATGAGAACACACAGCCATAGAAGTTATCCGTGTGAATGGAGGCAGTGCTGACAGAGACCACCAGGGGGAATCAGTGAGTCAAGAATAGGCTCCTGCATATGGCAGAAGGATGCCAGTCAGGACTAGTTAGGAATAGTAGGTGGACAGATCACAAGGTAGACGTTTGGAAAAACTTGTTAAGTGTACAGATAATGGAGGGAGCAGCCCGCCCCATGGCACCTCCCTCCTCTAGTGGGCTCATGCCCCTCTGCATGGGAGGATGTCGGCCCTCCTGTCCTCTGCCATGGTCTCAGTTCTGCTCCTGCCCTGGCCCCCAGCTCTAGCATGATGGAAACACTTCTGGATTTGGAGTCCAAAGGCCATGTCTGAATCTTAACTCTGCCTCACTCCACGGATTTACCTCCCTAAATCTCATTTTTTTTTTCATCTATAAATGTATTAAGGATCCCCCAAGTCCCTTCCAATGTAAATCTTCTGATATCAGGGTGCAATGGAAAGAGTTCTGGATTTGGAATAATCAAAGGACCTGGGTTCAAACCCTTGCTGTGTCATGTACTACCTGTGTGACCTTGAGTGATTCACTGCAGCAATCTGGGCTTCAGTCCAAAAATGAGGTGCTTAGATAACCATGACTGACCAGGTGACTTCTAAGGTCTTTTCCTGCTTTACATCTAAATCAGTGATCTGGGGTTCATGTGCAGGGTGACCACAGGCAGCCTCTGCCTTGACTCAGTATCAAGTCATTCTTGCCTTTGGCCACTTCATCCCAGCTGCCTGTTTATTTTCATGGAAGATTAAAAAAAATTATTGTTTATTTATGTTCACCATTCATTTTTGGGTGATTTTCATTTTTATAATTAATTAATTAATTACTTTTTAGTTTTCAACATTCGCTTCCATAAGATTTTGAGTTTTAAATTTCCTCCCCCCTCCCTAAGACAGCATGCAATCTGATAAAGGCTCTACTTATACATTCATATTACACATATTTTCACATTAGTCGCGATGTAAAGAAGAATTAGGACTAATAGAAGGAACCAGGAGAAAGAAGAAACAAAACAAAACAACAAAAGAAAAAGAGAGCAAATAGTAAGCTTCCATCTGCATTCAGCCTCCAAAGTTCTTTCTCCAGATGTGGATAGCATTTTCTTTTCTTTTTTTTTTTAAGCAGTTGGGGTTAAGTAACTTGCTCAAGGTTACGTGGCCAGTTATTTTTGTGTGGGTGCCAAGTATCTGAGGCCGGATCCGATCCCAGGTCTCCCAACTCTGGGGCCAGTGCTCTTACTCACTGTGCCACCTGGCCGCCCCTAGCATTTTCTATGGTGAATTTTTTGGAGTTGTTTTAGGTCCTTACATTGCTGAGGAGGGCTAAGTCTGTCAAAGTCAGTGATCACACAATCTGACTGTTACTGTGTACAAAGTTCTCCTGGCTCACTTCACTCAGCATCAGTTCATATACATCTTTCCAAGTGTTTCTGAAGTCTGCTTGCTCATCATTTCATTTTTTTTTTAAGTTTTCAACATTCACTTCCATAAGTTTTAAATTTTCTCTCTCTCTCTCTCTCCAAGACAGTTTGCAATCTGATATGGGCTCTACACCTACATTCCTGTTATACACATTTTCACATTAGTCATGTTTCAAAGAAAAGTTATAACAAGTGGGAGAAACCATGAGAAAGAAAACCAAACCAAAACAAAATAAAACAAAAAAGAAAATAGTCTGCTTTTCTCTGCATTCCAACTCTATAGTTCTTTCTCTAGATGTGGATGGCATTTTCCATCATGTGTCCTTTGAAATTGTTTTAGGTTCTTGAATTGCTAAGAAGGGCTAAGTCTATCAAAATCAGTCATGGCATACTGGGAATATTTTTGTAAACAATGTTCTCCTGGTTCTGCTCACTTCACTTAGCATCAGTTCATATAAGTCTTTCTAGGATTTTCTGAAGTCCACCTGTTTATCCTTTCTTATAGCACAATAGTATACCACAACTTGTTCAGTCATTCCCCAATTGATGGACATCCCCTCAATTTCCAATTCTTTGCCACCACAAAAAGATCTGCTATAAATATTTTTGTATATGTGAGTCCTTTTCCCATTTTTATGATCTCTTTGGGATATAGAACTAAAAGTGGTATTGTTGGGTCAAAGAGTATGCACAGTTTTATGACCCTTTGGACATAGTTCCAAATTGCTCTCCAGAATGGTTGAATCAGTTCATAACTCCAGCAACAATGCATTAGTGTTCCAATTTCCCCATATCTTCAACATTTATCATTTTCCTCTTTTTTCATGTTAACCAATCTCATTGGTGTGATGTGGTATCTAAGGGTTATTTTGATTTTCCTTTCTCTAATCAATAGTGATTTAGAGCATTTTTTATATGTCTATAGATAACTTTAATTTCTTCCTCTGAAAACTGCCAGTTCATATCCTTTGACCATTTATGAATTGGGGAATGACTTGGATTCTTAAAAAATTCTACTCAGTTCTCTACATATTTTAGAAATTATGCCTTTATCAGAGATACTGACTGTAAAAATTGTTTCCCAGCTTTCTGCTTTCCTTCTAATTTTGATTGCATTGGCTTTGTTTGTGCAAAACCTTTTTAATTTAATGTAATCAAAATAATCCATTTTGTATTTCATAATGTTCTCTATCTCTTGTTTGATCATAAATTCTTCCCTTCTCCATAGATCTGACATGTAAACTATTCCTTGCTCTCCTGGTTTGCTTATAGTATCAGCCTTTATATCTAAATCATGTACCCATTTTGACTTTATCTTGGTATAGAGTATAAGATGTTGGTCTATGCCTAGTTTCTGCCATACTATTTTCCAGTTTTCTCAGAAATTTTTGATAAATAGTGAGTTCTTATCCCAGAAACTGGAGTCTTTGGATTTATCAAACAGTAGATTACTATAGCCATTGACTACTGTGTCTTGCATAACTAATCTATTTCATTGATCCACCACTCTGTTTCATAGCCTGTATCAAGTAGTTTTGATGATTGCTGCTTTACAATACAATTTAAGATCTAGTATGGCTAGACCACCTTCCCTTGCATTTCTTTTCTTTAATTCCTTTGATATTCTTGATCTTTTGTTCTTCCAGATTTGTTATTGTTTTTTCTAACTCCATAAAATAAGTTTTTGGTAATTTGATTGTTATGGTATCAACATTCATTTTTTTTTTAAATTGAGTTCTAAATTCTGTCCCTTTCTCCTTCCCCTCCCTTACCCACTGAAGAAGCAAGCAATGTGATATAAATTATACATGTGAAATAATGCAAAACATATTTCCATATTAGCCGTGTTGCCAACAAATGGAAGATAAATAAAGTGAAAAAATTATATGTCAGTCTACATTCAGTTCATCCATTTTCTCTCTGGAGGTAGGTAGCATTTTTCATCATGAGTCCTTTGGAATTGTCAAGGATCATTTCTTTGATCAGAGTAGCTAAGTCTTTCACAGTTAGTCATTGTTATAATATTGCTGTTACTGAGTACAATGTTCTCCTGGCTCTGCTCACTTCACTTTTCATAAGTTCATATAAGTCTTCCTAGATTTTTCTGAAACTATATTGCTCATCATTTCTTATAGCTCAACAGTATTCCATTACATTCATACACCACAATTTGTTTAGCCATTCCCCAATTAATGACTATACCTTTGATTTTCAATTTTTTGCCACCACAAAAAGAGCTGCTATAAATATTTTTGTACATGTGGGTCTTTTTCCTCTTCCTTTTATCTCTTTGGATACAGACCTAGTAATGGTATTGCTGGGTCAAAGGTATGCACAGTTTGATAGCCCTTTGGGCATACTTCCAAATTGTTCTTCATGGATCATTCTGAGTCACTTTGCATTGTGACTCCACTTTGTCCCAGATATTCGGTTCTCTGCCTGATTTCCTATTCTTCTGTTCCTCCCAGCCCTTTGTCTGGGTCTCTGGTCCTTATTTCTAAGTTTAATGCCTAATCTTGCAGGCCCCAGGCACCTATGCCACTCTCTGGCTGATCCAGTGAGGCAGCTTCTGCTTGCACTGTTGTCTCTCCTCTGGTGACTTGGAAACCTGCTCCAGTCCCTCAGCCCTGACAGACTAACTTTTCCTTTATCTTTCTTCAGCCCAGGACTCTATGGCACTTTCTTTCTACTCCAGGTCATGCCACTGCCCAAGGATCCCATCTCTCCTTTCTCTCTTTCTGTTTCCCTTTATGTGTTGCCTTCCCCCATTAGAATTTAAGCTCCTTTAACACAATGTCTTGTTGTAGTCCCACCTCCAGTACTTAGCACTGTGCCTTGCAAGAAGTAAGCATTTCTATCCATCTCTCTCTTGGGCTTTTAAATCCACCCTCACCCCCTTGCCCCACTTGCCTAGATCCTTGGCACCCTCAGACTCAAATCTTCTACTGCAGCTTTCCTGGTCCTGGCCTCTGGACTTGGCCAGGTCCATTGAACTTTCTCTCCCTTTACTCCAAGCTCCTAGACTCCAAACCTGGCCAGCACCTTCTAAACCTTCCACATCTATGCCTTTCTTTCCAGTCTGAACTCCCTGGACCTTGAACTTGTTCCTTATTCTCAGAATCTGTTTTGGTCTGAATCACTTTCCCTGTTAATGATGATCAGTATATTGACATCATTTTTACTTTGACCTTACCTTTGACCTTACCTGCTCTGCCCCTGGCCTCAGAGTGCTTCTTGATCCTCTTTCTAATGCCATGATTTTTCTTACTATGAAAAATATTGCATGTACACATGGCACAGAGGAAAGAGCATTGGATTTGAAGTCCAAGGCCTGGGTTCAAAAACTGGCTTATTCACTTACATACTAGGTAATAGCTAATATGTTAGCTAAGCTAATAATAGGCTAATAATACTGGCTAAGCTACTTACAAACTAGATTTTGAAAGAGTTGATTTATCTCCAGGGACTTTGGTTTCCTCTTCCATAAGATGAGACGATTAGACCAGATGGCCTTTAAGTTACCCATTGGTTCTAAATCCTGAGATCTTACATATCCATTTAAGGATATCAAAGTGCTTTCCTCACAAATAACCTTGTATAATGGAGAAGCAAGTGTTATTATCTCAGCTTTACAGATGAGGAAACTGAGGCTAGGAGCATTTACATGATTTATTTAGTTTTTCATAGTAAAGAATACAGTGATGTCATTATTAGTGGGAAGAATTAATCTCTGGATATATAGTCTTCTGTATTTTAATTTATACTACCAGAATTACAATTATGTAAAATATGATGATTGGTTCTGGTCCAATGGAAATATATGGTCCAAATCTGAATGGGGACTGCTTCAGGGGATTCCCTATTTTCACTAATCCAGACCCCCAGTAAAGGCTCGTGTGGATCTCTTAGCTCCAAGGTCCTTCCCCTGCTGCCTCTTGCCTATCTAAGATGCTGAACTCCTCAAAGTCCCAGATGTGCAGCTGAACCCTGGTCCAGCTTCTCACCTCCAACTTGTTCTGTCTTGACCCAAGCCCTTCCTCTGACTATTGATGAGCACTAGAATTAGGCACCAGGAGGACTCATGACATCTCTTCCTCAGACGTGGTTAAGATGAGGATGAACTCATTTCTTTGTCTGCGAGGCTTGGAGTCTGAGGACTGGACAAGATAACCTCTCTCCTCATGCAGTGTTTGCTAGGAAGAGAGTTTCCTCAGAGGCTGGGGATTGGATGAGATGACCTCTTTCCTCATGCAGTATTTGCTAGGAAGAGAGTTTCCTCAGAGGCTGGGGACTGGACGAGATGACCTCTCTCCTCATGCAGTGTTTGCTAGGAAGAGAGTTTCTGCCTGTCATTCCTTACCTTTAAACAAGGTCCTCCCTCTGCATGTGGGGCCAGGGCGTGGTGTGGGTCTCCTTCCTATCAATGGAGCAGAGGCTGTGGGCTGTTTTAGTTCCAGAGCGTGACAGCTTGTGCTGGAAGTGTCACGCTGGGATGAGCTTTCCTGGTTGGCTTTCTCGCTGCATCCATTACTGAGGCCTGGGGCAGTCCTCCCTCCTCTCTTTGGGGTTGTGATCTAGCACTCATCTCCTCCCTGCCTGATTCGGAAATACTCTTGTTACCTCAATGACAGTGAGGTGGCATGGCACCTCCGGGAAGGATTTCGAAGCCTTCCCACTGCAGAGAGCCTGGGGGCAGACAATGGGGACCTGGAGGATTCTAGGCGAGGACATCAAAGACCCTGGCTTGCTCATGGGGTGGTGAGTCAGGCCAGGATGGACAGCACACTGAGAGCAGTCTGACCCACAGGGATGGGAAGATGGTTCAGAAAGTCCCCAGTAACGATATGAGGGAGGCCAATAGAATGTCAGAGTTATAGCATAGAGTAGGGGAGCAGGGAGGGGCCTCAGCACACACGATGTCAGGGCTGGGAGGGGCCTCAGCACACAGAATGTCAGGGCTGGGAGGGGCCTCAGCACACAGGATGTAAGAGCTGGGAAGAACCTTAGATCACAGAATGACAGAGTTGGTAGGGACTTTTGAACACAGAATACAAGATATGGAAGTGACCTTAGAATACAGAATGTCATAGCTGAGAGAGATCTCAGAATACAGTACATAGATTGTCAGAGTGACAGGGACTTTTGAGCACAGATTAAGGAAGGCATAGACTATGACCATTTTTAGAAGGCACCTGAGAACATAGAATAACAGATCTGGAAGGGACCTTAGAACATAAAACACAGACTGTTGGCCAGAGGCTTTAGCACATAGAAGTGAATTCTCAGGAGATAACTGTAGGTTGTCAGAGCTGAAGGAGACTGTAGAACAGAGAGTGTTAGAATTAGCAAGGACTTTAAAACACAAGAAGTCAGATTCAGAAGGGACCCTAGAACAATGCTTTCAATTTATAGATGAGGAAAGTGAGGCCTAAAGAAGGGATAAGATTTGCCCAGGATGATATAGACAATGAGTTGAGGAGTAAAATGTAGGTTTCCTGATTCTCAGGCCTGAATATTTTCCACTATAGCCCATTGAATGTCTGAAGGCGGACAGTCAGACAGGGAAGTGAGAGAGGTGTGGCAGCTGAAACTGAGCTTCAGGGACTGGGGTTCTAGGGCAGGCCTACCACTCTGGGGAGGACTAGACTTAGGTGACCAGGCAGGATGCCAGCTTTAGAGGATCTAAGATACCAGCCAGAGAACTAAGGTGAGAATGCAGATACACATAGGGAATACTGGACTAGTGAGGGGCACCTTTCCCCACCCCACTTTCCTTGATATGGGTCAATGTAATCTTGAAGTAATTTTCCCCTGGGGCTCGAAGAATAAGAAGACAAGAGAGCCTGAGGCTCCTTTGGGAAGTCAGGCTCTTCCAGGTTTAAGCCTAATCTACGGAGAGGAGTCTTGAGCTATGAGGGGCCCCTCAGTGGGGAGAGAGAAGGCACAGGGCTCTAGTGCCAATGGGAGGAGCAGCAGTAAGATATGCCATTGGATATATATGGGAAAATTCTGACAGGGTATTGGAAAAGGAAGTCTGGAATGCAAGAAGAGAGGTCATGGTTGAAGAAATAGATGTGGGCATCATCTTTACTGAGGTGTGTTCTGAAGATGTGAGAGAGGATGAAATTAATGAGACAGAGACAGAGAGAGACGAGAAAGAGTACAGAGAAGAAGTCTTGCTGCATCCTGGAGCTACTTAAGAAGTATTTTCACTTCAGGACCCCAGAAAGGGGAAAAAGAAGGGAAGGGAATAAGTATTTATTAAACATCTACTATATACCAGCACAAATACCTCATTTGATCCTCACAACAACCCTGGGAGGTAACACTATTATTAACCCTATTTTACAGTTGAGGAAACTGAGGCAGACAGAGGTGAAATGATTTGGCCAGCATCACATGACTAGTATCTGAAGCTGGATTTGAACTTGGGTTTCCTGATACCAGGTCCACAGTGCTATTTACTGAAGGGTCTGAGGACTCCTCCTTGAGGCTACAAACTAGATAAGGTCATACCCTTCCCTTCTTGCCATCTAGTTCTCTTCCTCCTAAATGAGCTCTAGGTGCCATGTTTTAGGAAGGCAACTGAAAAGCTAAAGAGCATCCAAAGGAGGTTAACCAAGATGGCATCATATGAGACTCCCTTGGAGGTGCTGAATATTTGGTTTGGACAAGAGACTTAGGGGCAGGATAGGATCATAGATCTGGAGCTTCAAGGGACCTTAGAGACCATTTAGTCCAACCTTCTCATTTTATAGATTAAGAACTGAGGCCCATAGAAGTTGAGTGACTTGTTCAAGGTTACACAGATAGTAAATGGCATAACTGGAATTTTTACTCAAGCAAAGTGATCCCCAAATCCAATCCTCTTTCTACTGTACCATGATGCTTCCCTCAAGACATGATAGAAGCCTGAAGTATCTGAAGGGCTGTTACAGGGAAAAACAGTGGTCGTGGGGAGAATTGCTGGATTTGGAGCTGTAGCACCTGGGTTCAAATCCTGGTTTTACCATTTGGCTAAAAAAATGTTTTTAAATTTATTTTCATTCTGAATTTAGAATTTAATGAACATCAGAGAGAGAGAGAGAGAGAGAGAGAGAGAGAGAGAGAGAGAGCACATTTCCAGATACAAAGTAAAACAGAAATGGGGATTATATATGTGAAACTGTTCATTTCTATTATGTACATTTTTTTCTTAAAGCATGGAAGAAATTCAGCATTCAGAGCTATCCTGTTTGTCTTTACTTCACTCTGAACTTTCTTCTGTTCCTGTCTGTACATTTTTGAACATGTTACAATGACTCTTTTTCATATCCATTTTTGTGTGTGTTTGTTTTTGGCAGGGGGTATGAACAACCCTATTGCTTAGTTCCCCTTTTGGGTCTCCAACAAAAAAAGAAAAACACAATCTTTGTAACAAATAAGCCTAGTCAAGCAAAACAAACCCCCACACTTCTGATTCTATCACTTTTAAAATGTTATAGAATTAGTTTTTCGCATGGTTTTCATTTCCCAATATGTCTACTTCTCCTCCTCTCAAATATTTATTACTTAAAGTGAAAAATAAAGAAGAAAGAAAATTCCACAAAACTCTCCAATACATCAACCCAATCCAAAAGCACGTGCAGCTTTCCATAACTATAGTTCCCCATCTCTGCAGAGAAAGGAGGGAAAGGCATTCTTATAAATGAGGTAAGCCTGATCATTATAATTACATAGAACAAAATTTCTATTTCTATTTTATTTGTGGTTGTTTTTCCATTGACATTGTTATGGTCATTGTGTCTGTTGTTTTCCTGGTTCTACTTACTTCACTATGCATCAGTTATTATAAGTTTTCTCTATGCTTCTCTATGGATTCCTTTTATTCATTGTTTCTTATAGAGCACTACATTATTTTTATGTACCACAATTTGTGCTACTCTTTTCTCAATTGATGGTCAATTTTCATGTCTTTTCTGCTCTGTTCACTTATAAGTTTATCTTATAAACTTTATAAGTCTATCTCATCTATATTATTAGGAGGAGGGTGTTGAACTAAAGGACATCTAAGCTCTAAATTTATGGTCTGATGATGGGATGGCTTGTTCTGTGTTGACAAAGCGGACAGAAGTAGAACTGATGGGTGAATTACAATGAGGCAGATCTAGATATTCTGCACTCAACTTACAAAAAACAGAACTCATTTCCCCCCTCGCCTCCCAAGCCACTTCCCTCTGGGACAGTTTATTACCCATTGCTGTCAGCCTTCAAGTCACTCAGGTTTCCAACTTTAGAGTCATCCTTGGCTCCTCACTCTCACAAATCCCACATCTCCAGTCACTTGACGAGTCTGCTCAGTTCTCCTCCACAACATCTGTCACATACATCCTCCTCTTTCTACTGCCCTGGCCACCACCCTGCTTCAGGTCCTTATTACCTCTCACCTAGGCTATTGAAATAGCCTTCATATTGTTTGTTCTCTCTACCTCCAGTTTCTCTCCTCTCCAATTCATCCTCCACTCAAGTGCCAGTGAAATTCCTGAGCAAAGATGGAAGTATAAGAGGAAGCAATACAACCTGGCTCTCTCACATGATTACTCCTGCAAAGATCAAGGAAGAATACCAGATGGAGTTATGATTGTGAAATCTAAAGAAAAACTGTAATGAGTGCTTTTTTCCATCCCAGGTCAACACAGGGAGATAGCCAGAGGCTTGAAGGCACTGAGCAGGGGATTCATCCAAAAAGGCCCATGCAGACACCTTCCGGTATGGCCTAGAGCTGAGACCTGCAGCTTTATATTTGGGACAAAGAGGGCTGACTGGGAACAAGCCTGAGGTTTTATTTCACTGAACCAGAGGAGCCCTCCTGATCCCTGGTGAAAAGTGGAGCCAGCAACTCTAGCCAGGGATGAACCTGTAGCTGTGTGGTCTTGGCTCAGGACTAGGATGGTGGAAACTTCTAGCATACCTGGGCTGTGGAGTTTACAGCTGTGTACATGGAAAGGGCTTAGACCAGGGGTAGCTGTATTCTTTGACCCATGGGTCTTGGAAACCTTCAGCACCTGCACTAGGACTGGGGCTTGCAGCTGTCTATTGGAGCTACAACTAGGGGCAAAGGTGAACCTTTATTTCTAAGACCCAAACTGGGCTTAGGAGCCTGTAAAACTCAGACTAGGAAGGCAGGGATTAGTAGGCAAAGTAGACTAGGCAGCTAACTGTGCTGAAAATTTGCAGCTTGCTGATCTGAGCTGCCCCTGAGGTCCTTGAAGAACATGGTAGAAACCCAGAGGAAGCAATGACAGTATCCTAGGTAATACCCTAAGATCAGGACCAAACAAGGTGTCACCATCCCCTCCAGAAGTGTGTAGAATTAGATCTTGACACAAATTCCCATTTCAGGAAGGAAGGCTAAAAAATGAATAAACAAAAGAAGATGATAATGAAATATGATATATTTAGGGATGATGAAGTTTGTTCCTGATTAATTCAAATATTGAATCCCATGAAGTAGTCAAATCATTCAAATTTACACTGTATGTTTCCACTGTGTTGGAGCCAATGATCATATTTTACATAATTATAATTTTGAATAGTACAGATAAAAAACAACATGATCACTTCATGGACTCATTACTCACTAATTGGGACCTAGCTGTAATTCTACATTTATAAACAATGAGTCAAACAAAAACACAGCTTGGTCACAAGGTCAATCATAATTCCAGGAAGAAATGAAAGTAAGAGTTTTAAAAAATCATATTAAGTGAGGAAAGGTTTGGAAGGAGATTAAAAAGGAGGTATAAAACCTTACCCAGTATCAGACTCCCTGAAAATGTGAATCTACCAGACACAATTCCAGGGGATGATAAGTAATGCTAGAATCAAAATGATATTCCTAGAGTATAGGTCAGACTCCATCATTCCTTTACTCAATAATTAACTTCAATGCTTCCGGATTCAGTATTAACATCTCTGTTTGGTATTTGAAGCTCTCCACAGCCTAGCCCCAGACTGCTTTTCTAGCTTTATTGTATATTTTCTGTTCCAAACCTATTGTGGTCCAACTAAACAGACTTCATTGCTATTCCTCACATATCTCATTCTATGTGCTGTCTTTGTGCTTTTGTTACCATACCTGGAATTTACTCCTTCCTTATCTCCACCTCTTAGAATTCCAAAACTTATCTCAACCACCACTTTCTCCAGCAGGCCTTTTTGGACCCCCCACCCCAGCTATTAGTCCCTTCCCTTCAAGTCACCTTGTGTTGCTGTTCGCTTGTGTCCTATTCTTCGTGACCCCATTTGGGGTTTTCTTGGCAAAAAATACTGGTGTGGTTGGCCATTTCCTTCTCCAGCTCATTTTACAGGAAACTGAGATAATTTGCCCAGGGTCACAAAGTTAGTAAGTATCTGAGACTGGATTTGAACTCAGGTCTTCCTGATTCCAGGCCTGGTACTCCATCTATCCGCTGCACCACCTAACTGCCTCACATTACCTTCCATCTGTTAGGTATTTTGTATACACTTGGACTAGCACAAGTCTCCCATAGAATGTTCTATAAGGGCAGGGATTGTTTCATTATGTTTTTATATCTCATATGCCTGGCACAGAGCAGGCCCTTAAGCAATCAATCAGTCATTAAATAAACATTTACTAAGCCTACTATGTACCAAGCTCTGTGGTAAGTGCATATTGATTGATTAGGTCAGAAGGAAGGACAAATACCATGACAACCAAAGCCATCCTAAAAGAAAAGGGGTGCCTTTGGAGGTCATGTGACATCCCCTTCCTTCAAGGGTCATCAAACAGAGGCTAGAAGACCATCTGTAGTTAAAGGGAATGCTAGGGAAGGGGTTCTTGTTTTGGTGCAGGTTGGACAAGACAATCTCTGAGAGCCCTTCTATTTTCAATGATTTTGTGATTCAGTGAGTTATCAGTGACATTAAACTCAGTCATTCAAGGAAGTTTAGGGGACCAACTAGTCAAGGGTGGGGAACCTGCAGCCTCAAGGCCACATGTGGCCCTCTAGGTCCTTGACTTCAGCCCTTTGACTGAATCCAAACTTCACAGAACAAATTCCCTTAATAAAAGGATCTGTTCTGTAAAACTTGGAGCCAACCAAAAGACTGCACCCAAAGACTTAGAAGGCCACATGTGACCTTAAGGCCAAAGGTTCCCCACCCCGGAATTATATAGGAAAAGTACTGGCTGGAGTCAGAGTGTCTAGCTCCATTTCCTAGTTCCATTCAGCAACCCTACACATACACAGCTAAATAGCCCAGAGAAGAGATGACTTAGGGGAAACATCCTGTCTTTGAATTTCTAAAGGGTGGTCACAGGGAAAAGCAAAAGTGCCTTCCCCCTCTTAATTGTTGCCAGTTATCCCATATAGAATTTGCTTTGTATATGTCAGTTTCCATGTTATCTCCGAAGTCAGGCTGCCTTGAGAGCAAGGACTGTCTTTTGCTCAGAGCCTGGCAGAGTAGGAGTTTAATAACTGTTTATGGATTGATTGTTTTGTTGAGAACTAGGGGTCCAAATAAAGCAGACGTTATAGTAAGAAAGGTTTGGGGTTCCATATACATAGAATGGTTTCTTTCTCTATCATGGTCCCAGGTACCTTTCCCCCTCATCCTGGATGGTTAGCCTCTTTTTTTTTTTTGGAGGGGGTAAGGCAAAGCAATTGGGATTAAGTGACTTGCCTAAGGTCACACAGCTAGTAAGTTTTAAGTGTCTGAGGTCAAATTTGTGTCCTCCTAACTCCAGGGCCAGTGCTCTATTCACTGCCCCACCTAGCTGCCCCTGTTAGCCTCCTTTTGTCTTCCCCCATTAGAATGTTAGCTCCTTGAGGACAGGAACTGTCTCTATTTCTGTTTATAGGTGTATTCCCAGTGCTTAGCACTGTGTCTGGCACAAAGGAAGCACTTAGTAATTGTTTGTCGACTTGACTTGACTTTCTTCTAACCACAGACTAAGATGTGTTTTGAAAGGTGAGCTTCCCATCACTAGAAGCCACAGTTTCAGAGCTGGAAGAACCTTGGTGGTCATCCAGGACAATTCCCTTATTTTACAGATGAGGAAACTGAGGCCAGAGATGTTTAAGAGACTTGGTGGATGGAGGTCACGAAGGTATGAAGTCTCAGAGCTGAGGTTTCAACCTAGATCCCCTGGTTCCAAACCATCTCTTGTCTCTACAGCACTGTGCTGCTCGTACTCAGCTGAGTGACCAGCTGTCAGGAGTGGGACCTGGAGTCACAGGAGTTTAGGCGAGAAAGGACTTTATAGAGCATGTAGCCCATGTGTTGTAGATGGGGAAACTGAGGCTTAAAGAGTACACAGGCTGCATCAGAGGTGACATGTGAGTTTTTTCAGCTCTAAAATTTTGGCTTTGTGTTCCTCTTTTCCCTGTTTTCCTGACTCCTGCATCTCCCTCTAAAGTCAGATATGACAAAGACGTTTCTCTCGAGGCGTTTACAACCCGGACGCCTCTTCCCTCAGACCAGGGCTCTCTGATGGCAGGGTTCATGCCATCTTCCTTTCATCTAGACTCTAGAGTATACCTTCCTCCACATGTCTACCTTCAGATTTCCTTGAGTCTGCTTTCCAGACTGCAGGGCTTTCTTGAGAGCAGAAGCACATCTCCGTCTCAGGGAAACAGGAGAATGTTGCATAAAGATCAATAGATTTGAAGTCAATCAGTAAGCATTTATTAGGCACTTACCATGTACCACAGAGAAAGGCAAAAGACAGTCCCTGCCCTCAAGGAGCTCACAGTCTAAAGGAGGAATTAACAAGAAAAATGCATAAGCAAGATACATATAGGATAAACTGGGGGAAATCAATACAAGGAGGCAAAAGGTCAACTCTTAAAATCTGGGACCAGTCGCTTCTCTGCTTCCCCATTTTCCCGACCCTCTCCTTTTCCCGCCCAGCTCCATTCATTCTTTTCCAAGGGTTCCCCCTATGGGGCGTGGTTTTATGAAACCACTCCTCCATCTCGCATTTGCCCTCCAGGGATTGGTTCTTGTGAGACCTCTCCACTCCCACCCTGTGTGACGCAAAGCTCCGTGCAGTGGTGGGGCAAGAGTAGGAGGGGCTACTCGATCTGTGGGGCGGGGCCGGGGAACTCGACCAGGAGCTTGGTCTACAGACGCGCAGGCGCAATGTGGAGCGGAGGGCGGGGCCCGAGGTGAGGCGAAGGGGCGGGGGTGGGAAGGAAGGAGGGAGGAAGAAGAGCCGGAAGTGGGCGGCGGGGGCTGCAGCTACCAGGGAAAACGGGGAGTAGAGCAGCGGCGGTGGTGGTGGCGGTGGTAGCAGCGGCGGCGGCAGCAGCTGGGTTAGGCTAGTGGGTGGGCGCTGAGGCATCCAGGCAGGCAGGGGCGGGAAGCGGCGGGAGCCGGCCCGGGGACGCCAGTACTCGCCTCCCCGCCCTCCCGGTCCCCTCAGCCGCCGGGGGGTTACCGACCTAACCGCCCACCGGGCCGTGAGGAGCCGCGCGCGCGGCCTTCCTTGCCGGCGCCGCCAGGGGGCGCCCGCCACAGGGGCTCGGGGGAAACGTTCCCCCCGGCTCTTGGGGGCCGGGGCCGGGGCAGGGCGGGGCTTGGCCCGGCGGGGGCAGTGTCTGGGGCACCCGCGACCCCCCTCCCCCGGCCTCAGGGCTCGCAGGTGGGCGCGGGGAGCGGGTCTCCTCCTTCCCCCCCCGGGCAGGGGTCGCGGGGGCGCGTGGCCATGACGGGCAAGTCGGTGAGGGACGTGGATCGCTACCAGGCTGTCCTGGCCAGCCTGCTGCTAGAGGAGGAGAACAAGTTCTGTGCGGACTGCCAGGCCAAAGGTAACCCCTGGGCACCTGGCCCCCTGGGACCCCTCCGAGGCCCTGGCGAGGGCGGGCCGATGGCCGTGCCGTCCCCTGCGAGAGGGCGAGCTCCCTGAGGACAGGGACCCTGGCTTAGCCGAGCTCGGCCTCTCCGCCTGTACAGGGGCTCTGTAAAGGATTCTTTAATAAATGTTGGTCGAATGAATGAATGAAGCAACCCTCCAGTCCCTTCTGACCTCTCACCGGGGAGAGAGAGTAGTAAGCAGGCTCTCTCTGCAGCCCAGTAACATTGTACAGATGGATGGAGAGTGTTGGGGAGCTTGTGTGCCTGTGTGTTTGTGTTCAAAGATTAGATCATAGGAACATGGATACTGAGCTGGAAAGGGCTTAGAGTAATTACTGTGGCTGCTGAGGGCTGTTTAGAATAGCCACTGAGCTGGACCCTGACCGCGGTGACCGAGGCTGGATGACTTTTCATCCACCTGGTTGCTCTGTGCAGTTGGGCAACATCTTTATGCAGTGACACACTGCAGATTTCTTGGTACTGGTACTTCACCTTCATGAGGATGGTGGAGTGTGTGAAAGCCTGGTGTGGGTGGTGGCAGTAACAAACAGGTTCAGGCTGTAGTGCAGGATCCATTTGGTGGATAGAGAGAAGGGGGAGACAGAGAAATAATATTGGGTTTGCTTCGTGGTGTTTGCAGGACCAGGCTCGATGAAATGCCCTTATTGTAAAATGGCCCAGCAATGCCAGCATCCAGCGTCCATTTGACAACAACCCTCTAAGGCTCAGTTTGAGCAGTTGATTGGAATATAAATAAGGGTGTTTGGCCTAAAAAATACGCAGCAACTTGCTTGGCTGTTGACACATTTATGGCTGCAAGGTCTTGGGGAGGATAGTTTTCGTTTCCTCTTTTTGCTGAATACTTGATAAACACAAGAGTTATGGAAATGCCTGGTTGGGGTTGGGGGAGGGGGTGGTCCTGCTGTTTTTAATACATTTCGCTGAAATTGGGCCTCATCGGTTTCTCAGGATGTGCTGTTTTTATGGATGCTCTTGGTCGGTAGGTGTAGAATTTGCATAGGCATACCTTTCTACATGAAGATAAACCAAAGACTTAAATGTATTTTTTTTTTTTTTGGCTTTTTGAGGAGGGGAGGGGAGGAAGGGGGAAGTAGACAAGTGTTTTTTGTTTGCTTGTTTATTTTCATTTGAATGGGGTGATATGAGAGATGCTGTGTCTTTTTCTTGCCCCTCAGAGAAGGAGAAAGAATCAGTATGTCTTGGTGAACTCTGTGGCTCAATGGGAAGGTGGGTAGCCATAAACCAGACTTTATTTGAAAAACTGCTCGGGATTAATTTGTTAAAGTAGGTTCTTGTTAATGAGTTTCTTCTCTGTTAGAATTTCCCTGCAGCTAGGGGGAGGTGCCTTGGCTTTGCACAGTTCCTCATTCTGAATCATAGTGGGGCCACCCACAGGAAGGACTATTGCTGGGATGGAGGAGTCGGATGCCATTTCCATGATAAGACCCATTTCTCATCATAGGATCACATAGCTAGGACTGGAAGGGACATCAGAGGCCATGTAATATGATCCCCTCATTTGAAAGGAGGAAACAGGCCAAGGGAGGCTAGATTGAGTAGTAGTCCAAGGTCACACTGGTAGTCAGCATGAGATGTGAATTTTGAGTCCAGGTCCTCTGACTGCAAAGCTTTTGTTCTAACCATTCTACCACATGTCCTCCTGATTCACAATCCTAGCCCTATCAAAGCTCACCATCGAGGTCCATTTCCTCCTCTAAAATGGTGGGGCTGGCCTAGATGCTCTCTAAGGTCTAAAGCTTTTGATTCTCTCTTAAGCTGAAGCCAGGGTGTGAAGAGTTTTACCAAGCTTTGCAGGCTGACTACACAGTTCTCCCTTACCCAGCTCTGGCTCCAGCCAAACTGGTGTCTTTGCTGTTCCCTCTACAGGATGGCCTATTTCCTGCTGCCATGCCTACCTCTCCACAGGCTGTTCCCCTGGTCTGAGATGTTCTCCCTCCTTCTTTCCTTCTCTTGGAACCCCTGGCCTTCTTCAATGCTTAGCTTTAATGCCACCTTCTTCAAGGGGCTTTTCCTGATTTCCCCTCTTGTCAGTGGCCCTCTCTCCATCGTTGTGTATTTATTTTGCTTATATTCTGCATTTGCTTATCTGTGAACATATTGTAGTCCTCTCACTAGAATGTAAGCTGATGGCAGGAACTGTCTCATTTTTGTAACTGTGTCTCTAGTGCCTAACACAGTAATAGGAGCATAGCAGTTGTTTAAGAATTGTTGTTATCTCTAACAAGTGATCTTCCAACTTAAATAATGATAATGAAAATTATAATGATCAGCTAGCATTTATCTAGCTCTTATTATGTGCAGGGAACTGTGCTAAGTACTTTACAAATATTGATCCTTATCTTAATGAATGAAATAATTTGATCCTCAGCAACCTGAGATCTCCATGCTGTTATGATCCCTATTTTTACACTTGAGCAAACTGAAGCAAACAGAGGGCAAGTGACTTGCCCAGGGCCACACAGCTAGTAAGTATCTGAGGCTAGATTTGATCTCAGGCCTTCCTGACTCCAGGCCCAGCAGCAGCTGCCAACTGGGAGCTCACTGCCTTCACAGACATTCTACTTTTGCACCCCTTTAATTGCTAGGTTGAGCTGATCTCTACCTCCCTGTGACTCCTTCCCACACTACCTCTGCAGCTGCCTTTTGTAAAGAAGAGAACACATCTAATCTGTCTTTTCAGGTCAATCCTTCAAATATTGGAAAGCAGCAATCATTTTCCCCTTATGTCTCTTATGATACAAGAGCAAGGGTTCTTCAGCTTTTTTTGTGCCAGATCCCTTTGGCAGTTTGAAGCTTATGTGTTTCTTTTCAGATTAATGTTTTTAAATAATGGAAGGGAGTGCTAAATTTCAGTGAGAGGTTAGGGAAGATGAATCTGTATGTATATTTTTTTCCCATGGATGCTCTGACGTCTGTCTCCAGACCTCAGGTTGAGAACTCTTATGCAGAGTTTTATTCACTGCTCTTATTTATCTCCACTCAAAAAAACAATACAGACCTCTCTGACAGGCTCTTGTGTAGTGACAGATCAGCTTAGTGACACTTTAGTCACTTCATTCTAAATGAAAATTAGTGACTTTGCTGCTTAAAGAAATTCACTTAATATTTTTGTCCTTATAACCTGTGTGCTTCCTAGAAAGGGCAGTTTTTGTAGTTTGGCAGTGCAGGATGAAGTTGCCATGTGCTTTTGAGAAGAGGGAGTCACTGTTGTAAATTACTGCTAACTTTGATCAGTTAATAAGAATTTATTGAGCCCTCAGATTAGCCCATGAGTTATTGTATTCGGGTGTCTTCTCCATTTCTTTTCCTGTGGCCATTTTTGTGTTTCACCACCACCACATAATAGAACAGGGGCAGGAAAAGGACACCTTCATTAGCAGTTTTGGTTACTTGTAGGTAGGCCTGGTAAAGCGTTTAGTAGAGGTGGACTGAAGTAAAGGTATTTTAGCTCATTTCCTTTGTGACCATAGATAATTAAGAATTCCACAGCATCTGATGAATGATTAGAAATGAGGGCATTAGGAACTGGAGGGGGAATAAAGTAGCCCTGAATCAAAATGGGCAGGGGTTTTTTGTGTTGCTCCAAAATAGATAAATTCCTTTTTCATTTTTGTACTTTAGTTCTGGAATGTTGTCTTTTTATTTATATGACCCTTTAGAAATTTGACTTGAAATACATAAATAACAGAATCATTGGAATGGAATGGAATAATGGAATGATTTGTCCCTCCAGTTAGCTGTTTACTTGGGCTTGGGGTGTTTTACCACAGGGTCCATTAGATTTCCTGCTACTCTAAGCTACTGTAATTATTCTGGGAATGGAACTAGACATTTAAGCCCTTGCTAAGACCTAAAGATATTTTCCTCTAGACCTTTAGGTTAATGGCCCCACATGGGAGTTTATTACAACAGAGGTAATTAGGGACAGAGGACATATGTTGGTGTATGATGGCAGGAAGAATACTGTACTTGAATCAGAGGGCTGGGGTTCTATTCTTTTCCAGCTCTTCTACTTAACTACCCATATGATCTATGGGGCACCAGTTTCCTAATCTGTAAAAGAGGAGATTGAACTAGAGGACCTCTAAGATCTCTTCCAGTTCTAAATCTGTGCTTCTATTAATCTAAAGGAAATGTAAAATTGGTCCCAGCCATTGCATTGTTCTTACTTCTTTCCTAAGCCTCTGGTAACTAATGGAGAACTGGACAGCTGTAATGGCAGAATCCCCTAACGTGAAGAAGACAGATTGGTTAGCCAGGCGCTGTTGCTAAAAAAGAAGAGTGATGCTTATATCTAGTTTAGTAACATTGCTGTTCTTAGCATGGACTGGAAAAAAACAAAAGAAATATATGCAGTGTTGACCAAACCTTGTTTCTTGGCTATGGATTGAATCCCCAAGTTGTTTCACTCAGCTTGGTTTTGAAAATACATTCTCCCCTCCTCCCTTTCAAAATTAAAGTATGTATGTGGTTACAGGGAGCCTGGACTACCATGACTCACCCCATAAATCCTTAGACTTTGCAGCTAAAACCATTTCCTGTGTATGGTGATTCTAACATTTCTGCAAATGTGATCACTCTGAGCCCATATCACTAGTTACTGAATGTCTCATCCTCCCAAGCTAATTGAAAAATGCTAATGAAAAATATTTTGTCACCTTAATGGCAGATTACATTATAGGGTTATTGCTCAAACAGAATACTTCAATAAAAAGTGAAATTCTCTGTTTCTAGAGAAAGACCAACTAGTACTAAGTATGTTCATCCTGGGGTCTGTGATGTTCAGGTTGTAATTATTGAACACTCTAGTCCCTGGCAGGTTTCCATTTTGACTATGTGCAAGATGGTTAGATAAGGATCTAAAGAGTTTGGACTACTCTGCTCTTGGGATCATGTATTCAGAGTTGAAAAAGGATCTTTGGAGGTCACCTAGTTCAACCTCTTATTTTATAGATAAGAAATTGAGGCCCAGAGAAGAAGTACTTACCCAGAGTCTCACAGAACTGGGGTTTGATCCTAGGGCCCCCCACTCTAAGTCCAACACTATTTCCACTATACCATGCTGCCTCATTAGATAGAGAATCATCATGAATTGTAATTACACTAAACTTATCTCTTAGATACCATACCACTGGGCATGTTTTACATCAAACAAAAAATGCTTGTGAAAATATTTAGTAACTATGAAGGGTTCTCTCTGTTATGTGAAGTATCATGTGAACTGTCGTGTTGTTTTTCTGCTGGGGATCAGCTGATAGCTTCCTGTTACATATTAACTTTAAGCAAGAAGATTCTACCCCCAACCTTGAATATTGTAGCTGTATCTGGAGGTGATGAAAATAATTTCTCTGGATCCAGATACCTCACAGAGCTTTACTTCCTTGCTTTCAGCTAGTCAGCAAGCTTTATTAAGCACTACTCTGTGCTGGGTACTGTGCTAATCAGCAGTAGGTGATTTTCCTAGTTGCCCAACCTTTTGCTGCTCTTACAGTAACTTTCTGAGGTTTTGCAACTTATGCTTCTTTACTGTGACACTTGTGGTTGAAGATGACACAGTTTTACTGAAAGTAATTTTATTAGGATTCCCATTAGATTGCCTTCTCACTGTCACAGAGCTGAACTTATTCCCTGGGAGATAGCCTTACTTTTTCCTTTCTTCCTGTCCTTTCAAACATCATTGTGTAGCAGAATAGATGGTAGAAATTGGAAGTGTGCCATCTCTTAAAATGAGGGTTCTTAGCCTTTTTTGTGTGTCAGGAATCCTTTTGGTCCAGAGAAACCTACGGACTTCTTTTCAGATAAAAATTTTAAATACATAAAGCAGAATATACAGGATTACAAAGGAAACTAGTTATTGAAGTACAGTTATCAAAATATTTATTTAAAAATAAGCTAATGGATCCCAGTTCTAAGACCCCTTGTCTCAGAGCACACATTGAAAGACAGAACTGACACTATATGAATGAAATCGCCAATGGACAATAGACTTAATCTGTGATATTGAGGTGGTTACTTGTGTGGTCTGTGCTTCAGGCTTCTTGCTTATAAGAAAGTATGTCACATTTCAGATATTTGAAACTGGATGTCCTTTAGATGTTTTAAACTCAGTGTGTTCAAAGCAGAACTCATTATCTTTCCCCCTAAACCTTCCCTACCTTCCCTATTACTATAGAGGGCAACATCCCCTCAGTCCCTCAGGCTCACATCCTAGGAGTCATCTGGATTCCTCGCTGTCTCTTTTCCCCATATCCCAGCTGTTGCCAAGTCCTGTTGTTTTCACCTTTGTAATATCTCTCCAATCCAACCCCTTCTCTCCTCTGACACTGCCACCACTCTAGTACAAGCTCTCGTCACCTTGTGTCTGGATTACTGCAGTAGCCTGCTTGGTGACTCTTCCTGCGTCAGGTTTCTCCACACTCCAGTCCATCCTCCATTCAACTACTCAAGTGATTTTCCTAAAATGCAGGTCCAGTGCTGTCATTCCCCCTTTCCCCCCAATAAACTCCAGTGGTTCCTGTGGCCTCCTGGAGCAAATACAGAATGTTTTGTTTGGCATTCAAAGCCCTTCATAAGCTAGCTCCTTCCTACCTTTCTAGTGTTCTTACACCTTACTCCCAGATTCATACTCTTCCATCAGGTGACACTGGCCTCCTAGCTTTTCCACAAACAAGATACTCCCATCTCTCTCTTCTGGGCAGTCTCTGTGGCTGGCATGCTCTTCCTCTTCTGCTCTGACTACTGACTGCCCTGGCTTCATTTAATTTCCAACTAAAAATCCCATTTTCTGTAGGAAACTTTCCCCAACTCCTCTTAATTCTAGTCCCTTCTCTCTGTTAATTATTTCATATTTATCCTCTATATATTTGTTTGCATGCTGTCTCCCTTATTAGATGGTAGGCTCCTTGAGAGCAGGGATTGTCCTTTGGCTCTTTTTTTATCCCCAGTATTTAGCACAGTGCCTGGCATATAGTAAAATCTTAATAAATGTTTATTGATTGATTGACATTGGAGGCTTTACTGCTTTTCAGGGGAATTAGGATTATCTGACCCTTATGGTGCTTTGCAAACCTGAACTAGGTTGCCAGTAAGATAAGACACCTATTAGGAATTACATTATTTTTATCTTTTTTTTGTAAAGCAAAAGACCAACTGGTCACTACTTTGGCTATATGCCGTGATGTGATTAAGACTTAGAAAACATATAATGCTCTGTTCGCTAATTCTGGATTGTAATTAATATAAACTAATCTCTTGGATACCATACCAGTTCCTCCAAATCATAAAGTTTTCTCTTTCAGCCTTCTCAAGAAGAGGGTTAGAGGTGAGTCATTTCTGGCTAGTCTTTGAGCAAGTCTAGCATTCCATGATCATCCAGGTCACCATCTCCCTGCATTTCTCAACTATTGACATTCTGATGTGTAGGTGGCAACACTCTTGGGCCTGGTTGCCCATACTTTGTTTTGCCACATGAGTCACTATCATCTGTTTCCATTCTTCTGCTTGCAGAATCCAATCTAAAATTAATAGTGTCATATAATTACAGATTATATTACCTTGCTAACTGGTATCTGTTGACAATGTATTTCAGTTTATTTATTCTATTAGAATGTGAGCTCCTTTAGGGCAGAGACTGTCTTTTGCTGCTTTTTGTATCTGCAGCACTTAGCATGGTGTCTAGTATATAATAGGTGCTTAAATGTTAGTGATTGATTGGTTACATTGGTAAGGTGGCATTTTATTCTAACAGAAGTGAACAAAGGATGTAATGATTTCTGGAATAGGATCAGACTTCACTCATTATCAGAGCTCTCTGTGTAGGACTCTGTGAAACATGCATATGTGGGTGTGTACAGAATTCTATATGAGCTGACATTCTATGACTTTTTTTTCCTGTAAATCTTCTCTCATCTCTTATGGGGAAACAGCTTCTTAGAGTACTTGGACAACTACTTGACTCTTTGGAAAGTGAGACTTTTAAACTTAAAATCAAGTTCAGAGTAGATTTTAAGACTTCTCTAAAACTTCAAGAAGTATACTTCATTGTTCTCTCTCTCCCTCCCTCCCTTCCCCTCTCCCTTTCTCTTCCTCTTCCCTTCTCCCCTCCTTCCCTCTCCCTTTCTTCCTCCAATACCAAGGGTAAAGGGTTGTATTTCTATGGGCAAGAGATAAGGTCCCACAGGCTCATCCCAATGGGTACAGCTTTACATGTTGATAAAAGACCTTATCTATTGTTGAGACAGTTATTTGCCCTAGGAAGCAACATAATAGTTGTGTCATAGCCTGTAGATCAAGATGTCTAACTAGGTAGATCCATGTCTGCATCATGTCATAGTAACTGGGAATCATTTCTCAGAGTAACTGGGAGCCCTTTATCATGTAATTACTGAGAAAGCTAGTTAGTCCCCACCCTGTCAATTCTGAGAATCCTGTGAGTATGGCATAAACAGATCTCTTCCCACTTAAATCTCCTAGAAGCATGAACCAACTCCACATCTTGGTCCCCAAGAAGAGGCCATCAAGGCTGCAGCTAGGAAATGCAGGAGTATGTAGTGTTATCAGAGGAAGTCAGAACCTGCTTGGTGAGATCATGGTGGGCACAAATTTGTCTTTGTACCTGGGCAGGAAGACACTGTGGACTTGGAGCCTTTCTATTATCCTTTTCAGCATCCTAGAATCTTAAAACTGGAAAGGGCTTTGGGAATCTAGTCCAACCCTGCTATTTTAGAAATGGGGATGATGAATCAGTAGCAGAGCTAGGGTTTGTACTCATGATTTTCTGCTATTCTGTTGGTGCTCTTCCAATCCATTCCACCAATCAGTGCAACTCTTGTGATCTCTTCTATGACTACAGGTAGATTGGTATTAATAAAATACAGATGAAAGTTTTCTTGATCTAATTAAAAAAAATAAAAAACACGAAACTGTACTGCTACACTGGACCTTTAGCAGACTCCGATTCTATGGGGTGGGGCTAGCACTAGCTTTCAATGTCACTTTGTTTTTTCCTTCAGAAAATTACGTGGTGTACATTTCGCACTTAAGACTACCTCCCTTTCAGTGCCTTCTCTGGCAATCAGGCCACCTGCATTTGGGTCCTTGCTACATTTGGTAAATTGGTGGAGTCTGGTCAGCAAGAGTTATGGAAGGGCATAGGAATTTTATTGGCCCCAGGCGGATTCTTCCTTATTAGCCATAAGAAATTGGACCCTTATTTATCTGAGTAAAGGCACAGACTACAAATGTGAGGGAGGATTTTATTTTTAGTATCTCTTCTCCAAAATCAGCTTCTCTTTGGTAGGTGGTAGTTAGACTTCAGAAGCTTAACTGAGGAAGTAATTTTTATTTTGTTTTATTTTAGAGCAAAGAAACCTTGCATCAGAGATTTTTCACCATCACACAGCTGGTTGTTGTTAGGTACTCCATTTCTGCTTAACAGAAGAGTCTGCATTTGTGAAGCATGATGTTTTATACAGTTGTAATGTACAACTCCCATGTTTGACTTTCTTCCCTTTCCCACACTTTTCCCCTCCCTCCCCCACTCTTCTGGACCCTGTATTTCCCCACAGGCATTGTGGATGTCCGTCCATTGATGGCTGTACTGCCGATTCCTCCACTGTGGAGCACCCAGCGATGAGCCAAGTCCACCCTCGGCTGGGGCCACTCATCAGCGTAAGGTTGTCCTGGTGGTTGTCTTCCTATTGTCCAGACATCCCCTTGTGTGTAGCTGAAACTTGCCCTAAGTTCCTGGTAGCTTCCTAGCCCCTTTTGATGTGTTGCTGCTTAGTTATTCTATTGTCTTGGCTTGAAAATGAACTTTTCAGCAATCTTGAGTCAAAGCAAAGCTTTTTGACTAAAACCGTATTTCCTCCCCACCTACCGACTTTCCTCCCTTGTGCTGTAGTTGGCTTTTAGTTGCACAGGATGCTGCTGGCTTAGAGATTGCTCAGTTTCACAAGCTCACTTTGAAAGCACCTTTCTGTGAATTACCAGTCATACTTGACATAAAAGTTGTTTTTTTTTTTTTAAAGCAATTGGGGTTAAGTAACTTGCTCAAGGTTACACAGCCAGGTGTTTCTGGGTGGCTGCTAAGTGTCTGAGCCTGGATTCAATCCCAGGTCATCCCGACTCTGGGGCCAGTGCTCTTACTGTGCTACCTGGCCTCCCCTGACATAAAAGTTTTAAAAGGAAATTTCTTAGTTTCAAAGAAGGAGCTTCCTTGAAACCCTAGTGTTAGGATGGGGAACTGGTTCTTTGGAGGCTTTTTTTCACATCAGGTAGCCAAGAAGCCAAATGTGTGTCTCTCATCAAATACTCTAGGTGTTCAAAGCTGTGGCTTTAGTGCCAAGGCAAAATGGAGAAAGTCCTTCCTCGTTAGGCTAGACCTCACAGCTGTGGTCGGTGCATCCTTCTCAAAAAGAAGTCCTAAGCAAATGGAGTGATTCCACCCCACCCCACCTCACCCCACCCCATAGTTGTATTGGTGTTGGTAGAGAGAATTCAAAGTCCCATGGCCCAAAGCTTGCATCTCCTAGTGGGAATTTACATGTTAAAACCCACCATATTCTCCAGCTTTGATGCTTATATGTTTTGGCTGGATCCTGCTTAACCCAGAACTGAAGTACAGGGGCAATTATGTTCTTTACTTGCAGTGGGGGTTTTAACTTCATCTTTCTCTCCCCTTTCCAATGTGTACTATACTAGGAAACTAATTCTGGAGAGTTTTTCTCCATAGTAAAAGGCAAAAGGAAACTTAAGGCAAAAGGAAACTTGACCCAAAGGCAGGTGTGTGCATTTATTTCTAATTTTTAAAAAGCATGATTATAATAAACAAGATGATGCCAAATGTGACATAATTAAATCTTATTCTGCACTATGAAGCTTAGGTGATTTTTCCATGTGCATATGTTTTTAACTCTCCAAAGCCATCAGAAACCCACAGAATAAGAGCTAATGACAGACATCACAGGTGGGTGACACCTCATTTGAGAAAGCAAGAGTTATAAGGTAAAAGACCAAGTGCCTCCTTGATGTTGAAAAGCACCTCTGGGCACCTGTTTGGGGCTATGGTTTAGTTTTCTCCCTCTCTGAAGATAGAAATAAGATGCTAAGAATTTCCAGTGTCTGGTGTTTAGAAGAGATCTGATGGGAATTGTAAGTGAAAAAGTTGGCCATGCAGCAGTGGTGTTGGATAAAGGTCTCTGGTTCATAGTAAGGATCCAACTCAAACTTATGTGATGACTGTGTCCTTTGGATAGAGGGGATACAAAGAGGAGAAATACCCCAGTCCTTGCTTATTTTCTAATTAGAGATATGGCATGGACATAAGGGAGACTTTTATAGAGCCAGAGAGATCCAGGCAAATTTCATAAAAGAATGATTGCTTTCACGTTGGGGTTGGGGTGGAAATCAGTGCGGAAGGCTTCATGGAAAAGTTAGCACTTGAGCAAAGCCTTGAAGGAAGAAGATTTCAGCAAGTGGGAGGGGAGAGTGCAGGCCATGGATGGAGGACTGCTTGTGTGAATTCCAAGAGTCTGGAAATAGGAGGAGGAGAGTGGTCATAGCTAGCAGTCTAGTTAGTTTGGAACGTAACCTTCATAAAGAGAAGTGTGGGAAGAGTTGAAAAGACAGGAGGGAGACATTGTGGAGAGGCTTAAATTCTACCCTGTTGGCAATAGTGAAGCACAGACAAGACTGGACATTAAGTAGAGGATTCCAGTAGGTGTATGACAACCAGATTAGGTGACGGGGAGAAGATGGGGTCTGGAAGATCTGTTAGGCTTTGCAATAGTGCAGGGGAGAGGTCATGAAGGCCCGGAGTGGGGATGGGGGAGGGGGAGCAGAGAGAGAACCAGATGCCTGAGAGATTGTGGAGGTAAAGGTTACTTGAGTAGCTATAGAAACAGGAGCCTGATTAGGTCTCATGTTCAGAGTTCTGAAGTGAGCTTCTGAACCAACCAGCAGAACACAAGTGTCTTAAGCCAAGAGAATATTAATATAAAAATTTAGTGTACTTTGCTGATGAAGTTGAAGAAAAAGTGATAGGTAGTTTTCATCATTTATACTGCTCCCAGTGCTGTTTTAAGTGATTTGGTGCTCCTAGAGGTCCCACAGTCAGTTAAATTATCTAAACAACCATAAGCATTGTGACTTTTTAACCTTTCAGTTGTTTCTGTGGTTGCACAGGCCTCACCAAATGTTCAGATTTGAGTATCTGATCACATACTCATAGGAAACATTCTTACCAGATTCAAAGGGGCTTCTTTCCAGTGGACCTCAACCTATGCAGATAGGGGAGAACCTTAACCTTGAACAAGCCTTGGGGCCTTTGTTACAGGGAGTCTTGTCTCCATGGTGGGGTATTGCTCTGTGGACAAATTTAACATTTAATCAATGAGTTTAGCATAACAGCAGAAATCTTTTTAGTGTGGTGCAAATCAGGGAACAGCATTTGACCACAGAAGGTCAAGGTGGCAATAAAGATCAGTCATCAAGATGGTCCCTGTACTTTTACTTGGTCCTAGAATTTAGACCTGGAAAGGACCTTAGACATCATCGAGGCCAGCGCCACCTGAGAAAAAGTCTTCTTGATTCCTTTTGTTTGTACATGTCCTTTCAAAAGACACCCTTTTCCCTACCCATTCCACAGTGAGCCTTCCGTTTAAGACAAGACCAGTTAAGCAAAACCAAGGGCCATGGCCACTGTAGCTGACATCAGGTGCATTATTCCACCGCCATAGTCCCCCACCTCACCACAGAAAGGAAGAAGTTGAATTTCCTCTATGCTTTGTTGTTATAATTGTTCATTTTTATTTTATTGTTATTTTAATTAGCATTGCTGTTTTTCTGACTTTGCTTACTTTGCCCTGTTAACAACTCATATTAGTCTTTTTAGGTTTCTCCAAATTCCTCATTCAAAAGGTGCAATAATAGTTCATTGCATTCATGTACCATGATTTGTTTAACCATTCCCCAGTTGAAAGTATTCATTTTGTTTGTCTCTTTGCTATCACAAAAAATACTGCTATGAATATTTTGCTACATATGAGACTTTCCTTTTTATTCTTAACCTTCTTTGGGTAAGTGTCTAGCATTAGAGTCTGTGGGTCAGAGCATATGGATGTGATAGTCATTTTAAAAGCATAGTTCTAAATTGTTTTCCAGATCGTTTTGTAGATCAAAAATAGCACATTAGTGTGCCTGTCTTCCCATAGCCTCTCCAACATTGACTATTTCCATCTTTTGTTATTCTTGCTAATTTGCTAGTGTAATTTACAGGCAAAAATCTCAGTTGTCCTAATTTGCATTCTTATTAATTACTTGATGCAGTTTGCAGTTTTTATGTGGTTATTAATAGTTTCCAGATCTTTTAAGAGCTATTTATTCATATCCATTGACCAGTTATTTATTGGGACTAGTAGCCCAAAGTTTTATATATTTTAATTCCCTCTTTATTTTGACCATTATCAGAGTGATTTGATACAGCGCTTTTTGCTTTTGCATCAGCTATTGGCCCTTATATTCTCCCTTCCCCCCACCTCAATTTGATTTTCTCTTGATACAAAGGAAAACACTTAGGCAACGCTAACAACATAAGAGCCCCTGTCTAATATCATATACCACCTGTCCTATCTGTAGTACCTGACCTTTTTAAAAAGAGGAGGGAGGAAGGTATATTTAGTTCACTGGGACTGAGATTTACTTCCCTCATTTTATAGACAAGGAGATGGAGAACTAGCCATAGGAAGAGCCTTGTCCATAGACAAGTAATAAGGAGAAAAACCAGGGTTCCAACATACTTTTAAAATTCCATATTCTTTGCTTTTCATTTTAACTTTTTGTGTCTATTATTAACTGATAATATGGTTTTTATAGGCCTCTGTCACTTAGACTTTCTCTGGGAATCTGTTGAAATAGGTCTCCCATCAAACCATTGCTAACTGAGAATGTCTCCAGCCTTGACCCCTGGCTCTTCTGTTGCTTTCTTATTTAACTGTGGACAGGTAATTTCATATTTCTTGGTCTATATTTTTTTAAAGGAAGAGGAAAAATGGCTTTCCTTGCTTATTACTTTCCAGAATTTTTGAGGAGGGGACACATGTGGTGTGCATTTCATTTTTGTGTAGAAGGAGACCATTCTGGTGGCAGGTGGGGACATAGTGAACTGATTGTTAATAAGTTGTCCCCAGCAGCTTTAATACCTCTTTAGATGTCGTCAGAGCTCACAGGACAGTACTTTGAGGAGGAATTTCTGCAAAATTCTTCATTTATTTCTTCTGTCTTAACTCAGGGTATTCCCAGACCATGTACAAGATGCAGTTATGCACAGAAATGCCAAGAAAAAAAATAACACTTTACTGATCCATTTTGTAGAGCTATTCTTGACTTTTCCAACTGTTCTTCCCATGCTCATCAGCACCAGAAAAAGGAATGCATACATGACTACATTAGTATTTTCAAATGACCAGAAAGGTTTCCACTTGCTGTCCACATTTGAAACCATTCCCAACTGCTCAAATTGGATGATCCCTTTTTTGGAATTATGCTAAGAAAGGAACTAAAATATTCATGGCCTTTGACCCAGATATCCCACTCTACACAGATACTCTAAGGAGGTCGAAGATGTAAAAGTCCCATAATCACCAAAATATTTATGACATTAATTTTGTAGTAGTAAAAAACTGAAAACAAATTTAGGTGCCCACTCATTGAGGAATGGTCAAACAAATGATAGTGTGTAAATGTAATGGAATATTACTATGTAGTAAGAAGTAATACTGCAGGAGAAACATGAAAAGACATAGAAACTTGCAAAGTGAAGTTGGTGGAACTGGGAAAATAGTATACATAATGACTAAAACAGTGCAAAGAGACAAAAACTGAACACTGTAGTTACAGTGTTCAAACTTGCCCCGGAAGAAGAGATAATGGATTGTACTGCCCTCTCTTTGGGAATTTGGAATGCTACATTAACGTTGTACTTGGTTGATGTATTCTTTAGATTTGCCAAACTGCGCTTTTTTTCTTGTCATTTTTCTTTGTTATTAGTGATGCATGGAGTATGGGAGATAAATGGAGGGATACATTGAGAAATAAAGGTGATATTAAAAAAATTAGATGGATTCTTTCAACTTAAAGTAATGTGATGTCTTTCAGGTGGCTTCCAGCCCTTTTTCTTTTCTCCCCCTTCCATCTGGAATTGCCTTCCTTCTATCCTAACTCATCTATAAAGACCCGATTCAAGTTCTGCTTTGATAAAGACCACAATTGACACTGCTTCCAGCTTAGCCCTTAATTATTTTCACATTGTTTCTCTGGTGTTTTCTCTCTTAGGTTAGATTCTCAGCCTCTTTGGGGCAGAAACCACATGGTATATTAGTTACTAAATATTTGTTAAGTACCTCCAATGTTCCAGGTACTGTGCTATACACTGGGGATACAAATATAAAACAAGAAAGACAAAACCTGTCCCTAACTAAGGAGCTTACAATCCAGTGGAGGAAGACAACACTCAAAAGGAAGCTGAAGGGGGGGGTGGGGAGGGGAGAGGAGAAAGTGAGGTCATTCAGAGGGGTCTCCAAATAGTACAGCCAGGTGAGAGAAGAGGAGACCCTTAGCCTGAGCTGAGCTCTCCCTAAATGGAGGTTTGATATACATGGCCCTGCCCTCCAATTAGAGAGGTGGAGGCAGGTAGTGTTAGAGTAGAGTACAGAAGCTGATGAAATAGTTATTCCAATAATGAGCTTCCTGGGCCCCTTGTGGACAAGACAGAGAAGTCCCCTCCAAAATTAGTTTTGATCCACCATAGCCCAGTGAGTAATTGCTGATTGATTGCCAGTCTTCCATTAGCTTACTTCTACTAAAGAGAATTGAGTCATTATTGGTAGCTGGAAAACGGGACGGTTGGCTGTGTCAGCCATCTGAGGGCTCTGTTTCTCCTCAGCCCTTGTCTCTTCTGGGTCCTGGGGCCCTTTTTGCTCCTGCTCTTTAGAGGAGCCACTGCCACCGTATTCCATGGCATCTTCACCATTCTCCAGAAGCCTTTGCAGTCTGATTCGTGCCTCCTTCCCTGTGGCCCCCTCCTGATAGGCGAGTTCCTCTTGGAACTCCATTTTGATGAAATACCCAAGCCAGTTGTACTTACTTTTTCCTCCTCTCCCAGTTCTGCTCCTGACTCTCTAGCCTTCTCTCCCTGGAAGATACCTCCGCCCTTCAGGCCCGTCTTTCAGTGGGTGGGTTCCTCTTGGAACCTCCATTTTGAGGAGGGGCTCAAGCCGTCCCGGCTCACTCCTTCCCTGGCTTTGCCATGCTCACCCGGAGATCCTTCGCCCCCCACCCAGGCCTCTGCTCAGCTCCCCTCCATATGTTGTCTTCCCGTATTCGAATGTAAGCTCCACAAGGACATAGACTGTATTTTTTTGTGCACATTTCCATGCCCAGCTGTTAGCGCAGTGCCTGGCACGTAAGAAAGGCATTAATAAAGCTTGCTGATTTGACTTGACTTTTTTCTTCAAACCTCCTTTAACCCTTAAAGTCCTAGTTATAGCTAATCGTTGATATATATATATATATATATATATATATATATATTTAAATCTGGAATGGATTGTAGAAATCATTTAATCCAAGCACTTTGTTTTACCAATGAGGAAACTGAGCTTCTTAGAAGTAAAGTGATTTGCCTAAAGTGACATGGGTCATAAATGACTGAATTGGGATTCAGATTCAGTTCCCCTGACATTGTAATGGAGGAAGACAACATTAAGAAAGGGAGTTGAAGGTGGAGGCACGGGAGCATGGTGCTCAGGCAGGAGAAGTTACCATCCCACATCACCCCATTGGTGGTGACATTTGGAGAATAAAGGATGACTCTTCTTGGTAGGTTCCAGGGGGAACTCAGTGGAGGGAGGGGACAAAGCATCTGAAACATGGTAGCAAAGTACAAAGAATGAAGCAGGACTGGTCTGGGCCCTTCCTTAAAATGCAATCATTAGGGGCGGCTAGGTGGTGCAGTGAGTAGAGTGCTGGCCCAGAGTCCAGAGGACCCAGGATCAGTTCTGGCCTCAGACATTTAACACCCACACAAAAAAACTGGGCAAGTTACCTAACCCCAATTGCTTAAAAAAAAACAAACAACGCAGTCATTAGTGGGAGGAGCTCTAGGAGAGGAAGCAAGGTGGCCTAGTGGAAAGAGCATCAGGTACAGAATCAGGAAGAGCAGAAAGAAACCAGTCACATAAAGCCCCAGACAGTGATCAGCTATGTGATTCTGGGCAAGGCACATCCCCTTTCTCAGTCAAAGCATAACAGTAATTATGAATCATAATAGAATAAAATAATAACATGATTTTAATAGAGTAATAATAATGACTGTCTTTGTCATTTAGAGAAGCATGTCCATCTTGCCTTTCAAAGATCTGGCCCCTCCAATATTTGCTCAGGCCATCTCAGGGTCAACCAGACTTTGCTTCTCCCGTATACAAATAGCTTGTCATAGATTTTCTAGGCTAATCTCAAAGTTCAGAGTATTTTGGCAAAGTAGATTAAAAATTTTGTTCATGTTTTTGCCCATTACCTTTGTTTCTATGCAGTTCCCAGGAAGTTTAAGTGACTTTTAATGTCAAAAGATGTAATAAATCATTAGTGATAATAATAACTGCTAACATTTACATAATGCTTACCATGTGCCAGGCACTGTGCCAGGTGCTTTACAATTATACCATTTGATTCTCACAGCAATCCTGGAAGTTTGGTGCTACTGTCATCCCCATTTTACAAATCAGGCAAACAGGTTAAGTGACTTGCCCAGGGTCATATAGCCAGTAAACAGCTAACGCTAGATTTGAACTCAGTCTTCCTAACTGTAGGCCTGCTGCCTCAGAATGGGGATAGTAATAACATTTACTTCTCAGGGTTATTGTGAGGATCCAGTGAGATAGCATTTACAGAATGCCTTATACTAGGTATTATCATTAACTTCCTCTTCTGCACTTGCTCAGAAATTTGTCGTTTTGTCAGGCCAAGTGCCTCCTCCCAGCCAGTGTGTGTCGAGGAGGGACTCCAACCTAAGGCTTCTCACTTTCGAGGCCAGCTCTTTAGCTTGTATCTATTGATGCTTACTGCATGGTAGGTGTTTGATAAATATTAGTTGAAAATGACATTTAATTCTTATTTTTTTCTTTTATCAGAACCAGCTATCAGGGCAGGCCAAATCGGTATTTCAGAATAGACTTTTTCAACCATGATGGCCTGCCTGTAGGATAAATTACCATCCTATATGTTCCTGCTCAGTAATATAATGCTCAGACCTGAATAAGAATCCCCTTCACCTAAGGTGAAGGTCCTTTTTTTCACCTTAGGAATCCAGAACAATTCTACTAGATGTTTCCGGGTACTTGCTTTACTTCCTCGCATCTTATCATGCCAGTTGTCTGCAAGCTCACTTTCTCCCTATAGAGCCACAGAATGCCAGCATGTCAGGCCGGGCAGCGGAGGGGCTGCTCTGGGGTGACTGCTGCGGACGGCCCTATCTCAGTGGTCTGTGAGGTCTGTGATCCCTGTGATCCCGAATCTCTCTGCAGTCACTCCACTTATTTAACCAGCGTTTATCTTTGTTACACATAGGCATGCTCTGCTCAAGGCAAGCTGGGAGATTTGATAGACTATACTGAAAAATAAGGGCCTCCCTGGGGTTTTTGTGAAGCTCAGATAGGCTAATGATCATCGAGTGCTTAGCTAAGCACCTGGCACATAGTAGGTGCTATAGCAATGCTGTTGTTATTATTGTGAATCCAGGTAGATGGGGACAGAGGCTTTGGTCCAAATCTAACCTGCACCTAAGGCTTAGGAGGTAGATGGAAAGCCGGAGTGCATCTCAGAGACCATCTAGCTCACTCTTCATTTTACAGATGAGACTTACCCAGGAGCTTTGCTCGAGGTCACACCAGTCAAACGAATCAGAGATTGGATGTGAAGCTAGCTCATGCTTTTTCCTTGTGCCACATGGCCTGTGCTAGAGTGGGGACAGTGTGGTATAAAGACTGATAGAATGAACTGATAGGACAGATAGAATGAAAAGAGCCCCAGATTTGTAGTTAGAGAACTTGTGTTCAGACCCTCATTTTACTCTATATCATCCATCCATCCAGTCAGTAGCAAATCACTTCCTCTTCCTGGGCTCCGTTTTTGTCATTGGTAAAAAATAAATTGTCAGAGTTAGGATGTGGTGGATGAGTGCTCATGGTGTCCGTGAATTAACTACTCTTTAGTGTTCCTTCTAGCTCAAAATCAAGAAGAGAAGAAAGTGAAATATACAAAACCTTCCGAGATTCTAACATGGAATACTGGGTAAATGATTCTTCTTACAGTAATCTTGAAGTCAGAAGAAAGAGAAGCAATTATTGGGAGAAGAGAAAAGTTGGTGTTTGAATCGGAATTGCCCGTGGGACATCCGGGTACTGATGGTTGTGGGCCTTTGGGGACTAGAGAGATGTTAGGATTAGAGCTTCACCGTCTGCACTGAGGAGGTAGTTAAAAGTGATGAGAATTAGTAAGATCACCAAGTGATAGAGGGCAAGGGGAGAGAAGAGGATCAGCTTGGAAAGAGTTTGAGGCAACATTTATTTTATGGCAACAGGGAACTTGCACAAGAGCCTAAAATGGAGTGATGAGAGAGGCAGGAGAAGTAGCTGAAGTTTTTTTTCTGCATGGGTTACCCTTAATGACAAATTTCCTGATGCCAAATCCTCCCTAGGGACACAGTTGCACAGGGTGTGAAGTCATTTGAGGAAACCTGACTTGCGCCATGATTCTTTTCCTGGAGACTTGCGAGGTGTGATTCCCTATGCCTTGACTTTCTCCTGGATGTTTGTGCCTCTGATCTCTGCCTGGCTCCACACCCATCCTGTTGCTGGCACCTCAGCACACCCACCTTGAACCAGATCTGTCCTTTGCCACAGTACTGAGCCTTAAATATATACATTAAGGTGGGTGTTTTCCCCCAAAAGGGCAAATCTGCACCTTAGGCTTTGCTTCCTTGAGCAGGAGTAACTGATGACTAAGTCAACCCCAGTCAATCTGGTCTGTGGGAAACCATGCAGAATTTTTGTTCTAGTGTTCAGGCCCATCGTGCTATTTGTCTTTAGTCTTGGCTTGTTGGCCTATACCTGTGATACATTTAAACTGCTAATGATCCTTCATCTGTTTGCTACCATTTGGGACCATGCCTGATTTATCAAGAAAGATACTTTTAGCTTCTTTTGTGAAGAATTTCAGATTCTGAAGGTTTTGCTGAGGGGCTTGCTCATAGTCCACATTGCCTTGGGAGGTTCTCAGGTTCAAATCTTGCCAAGATTTGAAAGGGAGGGAGGGATACACTTTCCCGGAAACAGATGAGAGATAAGCTGTTTTTAGCTGAGCTACTGAATCTTTAACCCTGTCTTCCTCCTCTGTTCCCTTTTCCCCATGGGCTTAGCTAGGAGATAGCCTAAGGTAGGAGGCAGCATCTGGGCAGAACATCTTGGATGCTGGATTTCCTGAGAGCATCACATGTAGTAGAAAGAACATGGGACAGGAAATTAGGAGACCTGAGTGTGAATCTTGTCGCTGCTCCTGGTTTTTGCCATATGATGCTGGTTCACAGTTTTCTTCTCTGTAGCTCACATTTATGTAGTATTTTGTGGTTTACAAAGTGCTTTACACAAATGAGATCATTTAAATTTTAAAATAACCTTAGGAAGAAGCATGGAGCAACATTATTATGCCTATTTTGCAAATAAGGCAACTGAGGCAAAGTTGACTCGACTATTAAATGGAAGGAGAGGATTATATGCTCAAGTCCCTCCCTTTTGGTTCCTGTGTTTTTATGCTTAAACCATCATCTGTGCAATGAGTAAGAGAAGAGGGCTTTCACTGAGAACTGAGCTGAAGTCACCAGCTCCTCTACCTTGGCCTTCAGTTCAGCAGATCTTTATGAAGTACCCTGAAGGGAGACAGTTACAAAGGGACTTAAATAATCTGATCCCTGGCCTTCAGGAAGTTTATAGAGTGGGGGGTAGGCTGGAGATATTTGCCTGCATTTCGTTACTTCCAGGGCAGCAGAGCAGTGCAACTCACCAGCTTCAAAAAGATTTTTTGTTCTAGTTAGAACAGAGTTGTTGACCAAAAACTCATGTACTGATGGAGAAAAAAGGAACCAATGATAGAGAATGTCTTAGAAGCTAGAGGGTTGATCATTTTTGCCATCAATTAGTCCACAAGCATTTTAATAAGGGCTGTTCTATGAATAAGACACTCCATCTTTCTCCTCTGGGCAACCTCTCTGGCTGTCCCCTATGCCGGAATTCTCTTCCTGTTCACTACTGAACTCCCAGGATTCCGTCAAGTCCCAACTAAAATCCCGCCTTCTACAGGAAGCCTTCCCCAAGCCTTCTTAATTCCATGCCTTCTCTCTGTTAATTAGGTGAGAAATATACTTAGTCTAGGAATAAACCATACTCGTTGGAAAGCCAGGAAGGTTTTCAATACCTTTATTTTACATTTATTCTTCCTGAATAAATGGGTAGCCTCTTTCAAAAGACTATAGAGATTTAGACAAATGTCTTTTTATGCTGCTAGCCCTACCTGGTCCCTCCCTTCAGAACTGGGATTGGTTCCAGCTCTTCTGGGGTACAGTCTTTCTGACCTGTACACTACATTACTCCTTCATGTGTCCCCTCCTTCCAAACCTGGGCTAACATGGGTTACATGTGGGGATAATGAGGCTTTAATTCTGTTTGGGGTGTGTCAGTCAATGTGCATGAGGCTAGTTAAGCATGCATGTCAATAAAAAGTTGGTGACCATCCCTTGATCCTGGCCAATTTGAGCCAGGTTAGCCTGGGTTTCCTTCAAGAGGAACTTACAGATTTCTTCCAGCTATATGATTGGATAGGCTTGTTCTGCCCTTCCTTCCCTCATCCTGATTTACACCTTCCTGCGTATCCTGTGTAACATCTGTCTTTGCGACATCCATTGTTCCTATAGAATTTGTGGAAACCAAACTATTAGCATTTCTTACAATTATCTCCCTATTTCTCTGGTATATAGCTTGCTTTGTATTTATTTTTTTGCATGTCTCCCCCATGAGAATGTAAATTCCTTGAAGGCAGAGACTATCTTTTGCTTGTTTGTATACCCTTCACTTGGCACAGTGCCTGGCACATAGGCTTAATAAATGTTTATTGATTGATTAAGGGCTTACTCTTTGCTAGGCTTTGTACCAAGTTTAGGAATGCAAAGAAAAGCTGAGACTCAGTCCTGCCCTTCAGGAGCTCATATTTTAAGGGGGGAGGCAGAATGTAGCATCTGGGATAGTAAATGGAAGATCATCTCAGAGGAAAGACACTTAACTGGGGGTGAGGGGTCAGGGGGAAAAAATCAGTAATCAGGCTTTAAGCACTTCCCAGGTGTGGGGTATCTTGTTAGGCACAAGGATACAAAACTCTGCATGAAACAGTCTGAGGTATAGTAGTAGGTGGTAGAGAAAGCTGGGAATACTCCCAAGACCACTGGTAGAACAAAGCCATCTCTGCTTTGGAAATACATGTGAAATGGAAGTTGAGACCATGACCTTAAGTAATCACACATGTAAAGAACTTCCCCTGGAGGTCAAGGGATTCAGTTCTATGGAGGCAGGTAGGAGGTTGGTGCTGGAATAAGGCAAACCCAAGTTTGAATTCAACCTCAAAAACTTGCTAGCAGTGTGACCTTGGACAAGTCACTTAACTTCTGCCTGCCTCAGCTTCCTCAACTGTAAAACAGGGGTAATGATAGTATCTGCCTTCCAGGGTTGTTGTGAGGATCAAATGAGGTAACATTTGTAAAGCACTTAGCACAGTGCCTGGCACACAGTAGGTGCTATATAAATGCAAGCTATTATTATCATTAATTTCAACACACCAGCCTAGCCTCTATTATCCTAAATAGGTCATGAGTTGTAGAAAACAGTCTTGTGGAATCTAATGTTATACTTTGTACAATTAATTCAAAACCTCTCCTGACAGTGTGATAAAAGCTCAGGATTTTTGGAGTAAGAGGGCTTGAATTAGAATCATAGCTCTGCTACTTATTGCCTTTATAACACTGGCCAAACCACATTCCCCTTTCCAGACCTCAGTTTCCTTCTTTGTAAAGTGAGGGGGTTAGACTAGATGATCTTAAGGTCTCTTCCAGCTCTAATAGTTTTGGTGATTGTGATCAGGGTCATGCCCTTCCCCACACTCCTAAACCCATAGTCCTTGTAGTGTCTGGTGCAGGATTGTGGGCTGTGGTGATGGGGGTCAGGGGTGGGAGAGACTATGCTTTGGGAGGGGAAGCTGGCCTGGAACCTTGGCTCTATTATGCTCTCCTCCCTAGTAGGATGCTTGGTGAGGCCTAGACCCACTCAGACACTTGAGTCAGTGTTAGCACTGATCGCTTAGTCCTGGCAGGCACATTCACACTATTCCAGCTGGGCCTTTGCTGGAGTAATTGCCGGCAGGGAGCCTTCAAACCAAACAATTGTTTGCAATGAGAGAGCTTCACTATTCAACCCCTAATGAAATAATCTCCTTCCTGCCCCCATGAAAGCAGCCATTTTTTGTTTCCTCCCTCCCCTTTTGAGAAAGGCCATGTCTCATCAGCCAATTTTCTGCTTATTCATAAATGCCTTAAGCAGAATCTTTGTAGAGGAAGTTGGCTAGAGCCAAAATACCACAGGCTGACCCAGGGACAAGGAGAGTTAAGGGTACATTCCTTTCCTCCCCCATCCATGTGCATGATATTTAAATATGGGAACTCCAATGTATGACTTCTTAGCCGGTAGGTGATATAATCTAAAATCCACAAGAGAAACACCACTAAGCTGGTTTTTAACTTTTGTTTTTTTAGCAGATGCACTGTGTAGGAGACTTACTCAGTATTCAAAATTTATATAACCTTTCATTGGCTCCCTTTTGCCTCTTGCACTGAACCACCTCAGCCTGCTACTGAGAGCTGTCTCTTAGCCTCATTGTATACCACACTTCATGTAGTTTACATTCAAGCCAAACTGGACTGTGCACTGCTGGTTCTCGTTCTGTCCTTCCTCCCGTGCTCATAACGGACTCTCCTCTATCCCCTTTTATTCCACCTCCATCATAGCCTTTCCTGACATTCTACTCCTTACAAGTGAAAGTGATCACTAGCCCTCTTATAAAAACAGGTAAATTTGAAAGGGAATGTTATTGCCTCACAAAACTGCCCTGATCAAACCCAATCTGGAGTTTTGTATCCCATTCTCTTTGTCACACGTTAGAAAAGTTATTAAAGATGTCCCTTTCAGATTTTTTTTTTATTAATTTGTTTCCTTTTAGTTTACAGGATTCAATTCCTTGAATTTCACATTTTGTCCCCCTCCCTTCCCTTTCCCCCCCATGGCGGCTTATAGTCAAGTATAGGATCTGTAAATACTTTCACATTATACATTGGTCAGGTTATAAGGACGGATTGTACCAGCTGGAATGAAAAATGGCAAAGAGGACATAAAACCAAATAAGAGAACGAAAAAGATCAGGTATTTTGCTTCCACCTGGATATAAACTTAGTTCTTTCTAGTTCTTTCTCTGGATGCACATTTTTCTCTCCATCATGAGTCTTTTGGGATTGACTTATATCACTGCATTGCTGAGAAGAGTCCAGTCTATCAAAGTTGGTCATCACACATACGTTGTCTGTAATTGTGTACAAATTTCTCCTGGTTCTACTCTTCTCACTCAGCATCAATTCTTTTAAGCCTCTCCAGGTAAATATGAAGACTGCCTGCTCCTCGTTTCTTTTTTTTTTTTTTTTTGGGTTAACAAGCTTACTTTAATCAGTCAGACATATATCTTTTACCTTGTTCGGGAGAAAAGGTCAGCACCCTGAACCTCAAAGTATACAGGCATAATTATCAAGATAGAAACATCAAGTAGACAGAGTTCCAAACTGTCCAACCATTACATCCATACCCAGTCAACATCAGGGTTTCCACATTCTGGGTTTTTCAAAGCCGGGGGACTCTCAACAACGGCTTCCCAGAATTCAGATCAAATCACAGAACACTTGTCAAAGTGAGTCCCAAAACAAAGCTACACATCAGGGCTTATATAGCCTTCTCCTGGCTCAGAGAATGTAACAACCTTATTGACTCACTGGCCAATCAAGAAGTATCTACTGAAAAACAAGCCTCCCACCCCAGGCTTCACATGCACTTTAGCCTAGGGGCCGGGAAGATCTTCCAAATCTGCATTCCCATTACATTCAGCCCCAAGATCTTTCATGCCCATAGCATAGACAATTTACTTTTGAATTAGCATTAGACATCTCTTAGGTCACATTTTCAAAGTACAGAACTAAAGTTACCAAAGTGGCCACTGGGCCTTAAACAAACACAAAGTACATAGCATTATCACTTCAGTTCAAAACAAGAGTTCAAATAAAGTTGGGGGGGGGGGGCGTGTCATTCCCCTCACACAGCTCCAGCCTCTGCTTCCAAGTACAGAGAGGCTGGGCAACAAAACCAACAAGGTGGGGTCCCTGGGGATCCAAGGCACTTCATCCCACCCACCATAGTCACAAGTCCATCCTCCCCCTGGGTCCCAAACTGTGGGATGCAGCCAGGAAACACACTCAGTGCCCCTGCTTTGCTGCTCAGTTCTTATCTGTTCCTGTGGCTGAATTCCAAACTCCTGGGCTCCTTCTCCTCCCACAGGCGGCAGCCACTCCTGGCTTCTGCCCAGGTCCCGATGCAGGCAGCTCACCATTCCCGCTCTCAGCTCAGCGAAGTCTGCATGCAGGCCACTCTTCTCTCCTGATCCACGGCTCCACAGAATCACAGCTACCACAACTGGGAAACAAACAATTATCCCAGTCCCCATACTTTCCTTTTACTCTGCAGATCCTGTTCGTGACGCCATTTTGTAGCAGCAAGCACCCCAGCATTCCCAGGGTAGCTGCTAGCACAGGTTCTTGGATCTGCTTTGATAAAGGAAAGCAACCCAAAATGGGTTAATAAGCTTACTTTAATCAGTCAGACATATATCGTTTACCTTGTTCGGGAGAAAAGGTCAGCACCCTGAACCTCAAAGTATACAGGCATAATTATCAAGACAGAAACATCAAGTAGACAGATTTCCAAACTGTCTAACCATTACGTCCATACCCAGTCAACATCTGGTTTTCCACATTTCAAAGCCGGGGGACTCTCAACAACAGCTTCCCAGAATTCAGATCAAATCATAGAACACTTCTCAAAGTGAGTCCCCCTGCTCCTCGTTTCTTATAGCACAATAGTATTCCATAACATGCATATACCACAACTTGTTCAGCCATTCCCCAGTTGATGGGCACTCCCTTAATTTCCAATTCTTTGCCACCACAAAAAGAGCTGCTATAAACATTTTTGTACATACGGGTTCTCCCAGATTTCTTTTGGCACTTTGTCTGACTTTCCTTTGCCCTGTCACAATCTTCCTTATTTTATAACTATGTACTGTTCCCCCTTCCACCTCATTCAACTGTAAGTTTATCGAGGGAAATAACTATAATTTTTCATCTTTCTATTGAAGTGCCTAGCATAGCACCTTTTGAATAAGTTTTTAAAATTTTGATTCACAAGCAACAACAAAAAAACTCTCTACTAGGTACTGGGAAGAATATAAAGATGAATAAGTAGTTCCCTGTCTAGTAGAAAAGATAGGGATATATCCACAAATAATTATGATACAAGGGAGAATGTGGTAAGTTCTGTAAGAGGTACAAACATATTGTTTAGTGATTCTAATTAGATGGAGATTTTTGGCTGGGAAGATCCAGGGAAGTCTCCCTGGAAGGGGCAGCATTTGAAATAGACTTTGAAGGATGTATAGGATTTCAGTAGGCAGTAGTTGTGGCAGAGTAGGAGGGGAGTACATTCCAGGTGGTATGTATAGTAGTACTGAGGCTGGGAAACATGGAGCTTTTTGGGAAATGCAAGTAGTATGGTTTGAATGGGATACACAAAGGAAAGGACATTAGATCATGGAGGGGCTTGAATGCCACAGAACTTTAATTGGTAGGCCATCGAAGGCTTTTGATGAGACTGATCTGATCATGCCCTTCAGTAGGGTACCTTCTTTAGAGGGTGCTGGAAATCCAAATTAAGTTCCCAGGCTGGAAAAATCCAGCCCTAAGCCTCAGGTCTCCAGGCCCCATTGGTTTTGCTGGGGTACTAACTCCTCCTTTGGGAAGCAAGTCAGAGGACTTTTGCATTTTGACTCCAGAGCTTTCATGTTTCTAAACTTTCCCTATTCCCTGAACCCTAGCCTAAGGTGCTGACTTCCCTTGATCTTTGGGATCCCATGGATAAAGTTGACTACTTGAGTTCAGAACTCCATTGCACTCCATTCTAATTACCTGATTTCCTTTTTTTCCCCTGCCACTACCAGTTTCCTAATAGGGCAAAGAAAATCATACAGATTCAGAAATAACTACATTATGATGCCATTATTAGAAATATATTTTCTTAATCTCATACTGAATGACATCTAAGTTTCTCTAACTTAAATGAAGTTGCTCAGGCATTAGCGTGCCTTACCTGCTAGCCCTCTTATAAAAACAGGTAAATTTGAAAGGGAATGTTATTGCCTCACAAAACTGCCCTGGTCAAACCCAATCTGGAGTTTTGTATCCCATTCTCTGTGTCACACATTAGAAAAGTTATTAAAAATGTCTGAAGGGATATAATGAATATGGAGCAGGCCCTGGAGACCATGTCATGTAAGGGTTCCTTGAAAGAATTGGGATGTTTAAGCACTCCAGACAGGAGAGTTGAGAGGCAGGAAGGCTAGAGAGTGAGACAGCCTTTCAGATACTCAAGGCAGCTGTCATATAGAAGGGGATTATCAGATTTGTTCTGTTTGGCTTCAGAAAGCAGAACTCAGAGAAGTATATTTATACATAATACACTTACATTACTTGGCATGTACTTGTTCATGAATTTATTTCCCCCACCACTTCCCCTTGAAATACAAGCTTCTTTCTGGTAGGGATTATTTCATTCTTTATATATTTATCCCTGGTACCTAGCACTGGGGCTGACACATAGTAGACACTTAATAAATGCTAGTTGATTGATTGAATGGAGAGAAGTTGCCAGGAAGAGAGATTTTAGCTTGATCAACGAAAGTCTTCCAGACCATGAGAGCTGTCTAGATAGTGGAAGGCACTGGGCCTGGCACATAGCAGACACTTATTAAGTGCTCGTTGACTAGAAGGGACTGCAGAGGGCATAGGGTCCTGGTACTGGAGGTAATCATGGAGCTGGAGCTGGAAGGGCATGTCGACATCATCTTGTCCAGTCCCCTCATTTTACAGAGGGGTGTTGTGGAGGGCATTCTCACTTGTATCTGGGTTAGACTAGGTAGTCTTCAGTGTCCCTTTCCATATTTTAAGATCATGTGGCTCTTTATGGTTTGGGCCAACCAAGAAGCAAACTAGGAATCTAGGGCCTGGAGTTTTCACCTTGATTGTGCTAAAACCTTGCCAATGGACTATAGGACATGACATCTTCACCTTTTGGAAGGCTTCTTCTTCCAAAACTGCACTCCTCACTTCCTAAGACTGCTAAGGAGAGAAACTGAGGCAAAATAATACAAGGTATATGACAGACATTCAGTAAATACTTATTGGATGAGTTGGTAATAGTACACATAGCCTTGTTAATAGAAATGCTTCCTAAGGGGATACTAATTAGCTTTGTCTTTTGGCAGAGAGAGGAGGGAGATACCCAAGTTCTACTGTCTCATCTACTAGTAGCTCCCTTTGGACCTGTTATATACAAGGGAAACAACATTTGTATTGAGCGGAGTTTATTGAAAGTAAATTCTCCCTCCCCAACCATTCTAGCTTAATGAATTTTGTAGTTCAAGTGTTTTGTTTTTTTAATAAATTCTAATTAAATTGGCACGGTGAAGGCAGAAACAAGCCAGTAACATTAGACGTTTAGAATTGAGTGACTTGGTATCTATTAAATGTTGACCAGATAACAAGGATCACTGGAAATAAGATGGCTCTTAAGTGTTTTGGTGGCTCTCAGGAAAGTTTTTGTTTCAAGCTAGGAAAAGAGCTATGTGAAACTTTCATTCCTACCCCCTAAGGTTTTTGACTGCACTAAGCTTAAATTAGAAGATTTATGTCCCTGAGCACATCATGAATGTATATCCCAGAACTCTTACTACCTCTTTCTCAGCTTACCCTCTCTAGAAGTTTTTTCCAGTTTCCTATTTTTCAGTTCTTTTCTAATCCCGCCTCACTCCATTTGACCATAGTCAATCCTATTTGTTGGTCCTTACAGTTTCTGTAATCTGTAGGGTAGTAAGATTTGAAACCTCTTTATTCTCTCTTTTCTTCATAGATCACACTCTACTTCATTGTACAGTATGACTTGTACATTTTATTTCTTGAAAACATTGATGAATTAAGTTTCACTGTTTCTAAATTAAGTTTCACAGGTGCTATGAGAGATTTACATGTGCTTATGACTGGGTTCTATCCCAGGACCTCTAAAGTCAAGTACTAAGAAATCAAAAACTATCTTTTTGTAGAATAGAAGCCTGGTGGAAGAATAATGTCTTGCTCATGGCTCTCTATTTCTACTTTATATAATTAGTATTTAATATAAGCACCGAAGGAGAACATTTATTTATTCTCTGAGGATGTCTAGTAGAAGTAGGTTCAGTGGGTAGAGACTATAGGACCATAGATTTCAGATCAACATGAAGAACTTTCTCATAACTCGTTCTGCACAACTGAAATCAGCTTCCTGGTGAAGTAGTCAGTGCAACATTAGCTGAAGAGTTCAAGCAGAGTTAGAACCACTGTAGAGATCATTCCTGTAATTCATGGGATTTCACAAGGAGTCCTGTAAATTGGCAGAATCTTAGAATTGGAAGGTACTTTGGAAGCTATTTAGTTTAAGCTGTATCTGGGAAGGAATCCCTACCTGATAAACCAAATAGCAATGAGTGGTCAACTAGCCTCCATTGGAAGACTTCTGAGACTAATGAGATGCTTACTAGCTGTCAAGACAGCTCATTCTCTATTTGTACAGCTCTAATTGTCAGAAAGACAGAAGGGACCACAGACAAGTGGGACAACTTTGAAAGTTGTGTGTCAAATTTTTTATATACGTAAGAGGAAAAGCAAGCTGTTCATAATAGAGATTCACAGTTCCTTGTTTTCACATTCCTCTTTTGGTCTGCTTCATACATAGAAGTACTCACTTTATCTGGTGTTTGTTACATCCAAAATAAAGAAAGTTCTTCCTTTTATTAGGTTGAAATTTTCTCTCTACTGCTCTTGTCCCCTTCTTACTAGTTTCTTCTAGATAGTTTAGATTCCTTGAATCTAAACTACTTTTGGCACTGAATTAATCTGCTTGACTTTTCTAAGATTTTTAAAATCTTAATTGGTGCTTTATTTGTCTGTTGAACAGATTTGGGTACAGTCTCATTTTAGTGACAGACAGAAATGAAAGTCTTGCAAGGTGGACTGAAATGGTCTTCTTTTTTTTTAAAAAAAAGTTATTTATTTTTAGTTTACAATATTTAGTTCTACAAGTTTTTGAGTGTTAAATTCCCACCCCCACCCCCAAGACGGCATGCAGTCTGATAGAGGCTCTACATATACATTCATATTAAACATATTTTCACATTAGTCCTGTTGCAAAAAAGAATTCTAACCAATGGAATGAATCATGAGAAAGAAAAAACAAAACATAAAACCAAAAAAGAGAGAGAGAGAGCAAGTAGTCTGCTTTGATCTGCATCCAGACTCCATAATTCTTTTTCTGGATGTGGATAGCATGTTCCATCATGAGCCCTTTGCATTACTGAGAAGAGTTAAGTCTATCAAAGTTAGTCATTGCACAGTGTGACTGTAACTGTGCACAATGTTCTCCTGGTTCTGCTTCCCTCACTCAGTATCATTTCATATATGTCTTTCCAGGTTTTTCTGAAGTCCGCCTGCTCATCATTTCTTATAACACATTGGTATTCCATTACATTCATATACCACAACCTGTTCAGCTATTCCCCAGGTGATGGGTATCCCCTCAATTTCCAGTTCTTGGCCACCACAAAAAGAGCTGCTACAGATATTTTTGTACATGGACAAAAAGGACATGTGGATCCTTTTCCTGGAAATGGTCTTTTTGCAGAGCTCTCTGTGACCAGATGGAGTATTGAGCAAGCTTGTCCTTTGACCTCATGGTTCCTTAAAATGTTTGCAGAAGTGCAAGGTTCTTGTTTACCATTATTTTGGAATGGGAGAACTGAGTGAACTAGCTTTCCACACACAAGAAAATGCCTGCAGCCTCACTACTCCGAAGTACACATCCGCTTTTCCCAGAAAGCTCTACATGCCAATGCCCCCAGGGATGGTGAAAGACTTTGAGGATGAGGACTCTAAAATACACACCAGCCATCATGTTCTAGCTGCCCTTGCTTTGGCTTTTGTGTTCCACAAGATGACTCTTGCCAGACTGACCTTAAAATGAAACTGTGTATGTGTGTGTGCATGTTTGAATTTATCTTTCCTACTTTAGGCTCCTGAATGAACTGCTTCCTTATGGGGCCAGTCTGTTTTCAATCTGATTTCAATGTTGGTAAGCACCTTCTGGTTCAGTGTAAATCAATTATTATCCCATTTCTTCTGTTTGTTGAAGCATAGATTCTAAATGATCATCTATCAAATCTACAAAATTAACTTTCTTTCCCACCATGTGCCTTTTTCTTCTAAAAGTGGTGTCAAGGAGTGGGGATGGGGGGAGGACACAAAGACTGAAGGAAAAATCATTTCAGTTGTATTTTGGTTAACTAAGATTTTACTGCATATATATCCAAGATGATAGAGTATAGGGTCTGCACATCTGAAGAGCCCTTAGAGATTGGGTACTTTGGTGTTTCTCAACCCAGACTTTGGTTCCGACCAGTAGAAAAGTTCAATTATCTACTGTTGATCACTTTAACTTTGTAGCCTCAACACTGTAGTTCTGGGGACAAGGACTGCAAAGCATGAGAGGAGGGAACCAGGAATAGAAGCAGCAAGGCCCAGAGGAGAAAGCTAATTCTTTTAGGTATATGAGTCCTAAGGAGTGGGATCTGAGTTTGGCTACAAAAGATATAAGAAGGTGCCTCCTTCCTCTTCTTTGAAGGGGCAGGAGATGCTAGATATGGAGCTCTGCACAAAATGTCTGACTTTTTTTATGTCAGTTTTTCTGCACTGGTTGTTCCCCTCTTTTTTTATTCTTTGCTATAAGGGATTAGTTTCTTCAAGGGAATTTGGAGAGACATGTTGGAAAATGTAGATGATCAAAAATCAAAAGGCAATTATTAAAAATTATTTAAAAATAAAAAATGGTTTAAAAATATGGGGACTTTTATTGTAAAGTATTGTGGACCAATAAAATTTTGCCATAGATTTATAGCTAAGAAAAACACTGATCTAGTCAGCCCCCTAATTGTGCTGATGAGGCTCATACAGGAGAATGGGACTTGTCCTAGGTCTCATCTCCAAAGTCTGCCACTAAGTAGCCATCTGACCTTGAGCAAATCCCTTTACTCTCTCTGGGCCTCAGTTTCTTCATTTGTAAAGTGAGGGAATCAGATTTTTTTTTTTGCACTTAATAGTATTTTATTTTTTCCAATTCCATGTAAAGATAGTTTTCAACATTTATTTTTGTAAGATTTTGATTTCCATATTTTTCTCCCTCCTTCCCTTTTTTCCCCCTTCCCCAAGATAGCAAGCAGTCGGAATCAGATATTTTTAAGGCCACTTCCAGTACTCTTCTGGGATGTCTTAGATTCGCCTATAGTAACATCTCATTCAACTGATCAGAATTTATTAAAATATCTTACCTTAGATTCTGCTTCTAGGAGAAACAGGAATATGATTTAAAAACAAGCAAACCAACCTTGATATAAGGGATTCATGCTTGGCACAGCACCTGGCACATAGCAAGTGTGCCAAATACATGGTATTTTGTCAGAAGACTTGGGTTCATATTCCCTGCCATTTACTGCCTATGTGACTGTGGTAAGTGGTGTAACCTCTTTGGGCCTCATTTTCATCAAGTATAAATGGAGGAGCTGGACTGGATGACCTCTAAGCTCGCCGTTGAAGCCCTAAATCTATGATCCCATGATTTTCATTTTAAACATAATTTCCCCCCACACACACACACAGCTGTACATTGTGCATTTTGCCATCTATACCTGTGATTTTAAGCTGTAAGGACTGATAAAAAAGATTAATATCAGGGAAAAATACTGGGCTTACAGCCAAAAGTCTTGGGAGGGGGCGGGGGAGTTCTAAAGCTCAGCTTTGCCAGTTAATACACATGTGATATTGAGCAAGTCACTTTCCTTCTCTGTGCCTCTGTATCCTCATCTATAAAATGGGAGAATAGGGCTAAATTCTATGACTTGTCTCTAAATCCTGTCACCCATCAATGCCATGATAGTCAAAATGAAGATTTCAGGAGCCTGCCAAAACCTGTCATCAGGAAGGAGTTAGTTACTTCTGTTTTACTAAGGCAAGAAATTGGAATGAGTACATCTAAGAAAGATTTTCAACAACCTATGTTGAAACAACAGAACTTTTTAGTTACTTCTATGTTACCCAAAGCAGCCCCTGAGCACTTTAGTTAGATGAGGTTTTACTGTGATGCTTTTCTTTCCCAAAGTTAACTAGCTTATTTCTGTGTATGTCGTTCATCTCAGCAGTTTTGAGGCAAAGCAGGGGATATAGAAACCATCTCCAATTAGATAGTTTGGGGCGTAATGCCTGTTGGTAAGGGAGAGTCTCTTTCCCCATAGAAACAACCCTGTAAATGATGGTTACATTCTGTCTAGTCCATGGAATAACAGGTCAGATTTCCAGAACACTTGTCGGTTTGCAAAGTGTACCAAGTGTGGATGTAACATTATATGATCCACACAGTGAGCACGTATGGTCGGGAATGTAAATCCCCATTTTACAAAGGAGGAAATGACCCCAGAGAGGGTAAATGAGTTGCCCAGGGTCTCATGGGTGGTAAGTGGCAGAGGGGGTATTCAAGTCCAGCCCATTAGATGCCAGATCCAGTGCTTCTGCCAGTATTGTCACCACTATAGAGAGCAGAAAAGGAGCACAAGCTAGCACTTTCTGTTTCGGTTTCTAGTAATTTATAACTTTTAAGAGCAATAGGTAGGTTGAGTGTTGTTCTGTAACATGCTCCATCTGTGAAGCAGAGGTGGTGCAGAAGCACATTCAGCTCTCTGTTACCTTTGGAGAGCCCTGCCCTCTCTTTGGCTCTCAGCATCCTCACCCCTACAACAAGGAGGTTGAGCTCAATGAGCTTGAAGGTTTCCTCCAAAGTTTGGACATTCTGTGATTCTCTTACCCAGGTTGTGACTAACTTATAGTGGCTCTGAGATCCCCTGAACCTCATGGAGACCCTCAAATCTGTTTGCTCTCATGGTACCACTGACAGTACTAGCGGCAGCAGCAGAAGGTAGGCCCTTTCTGTGGACTGCTCAGAGCCGTGTGTTCAAAAAGAAGTTTCCTTTTCTCTTTATGCAAAATGGGGTGACAGAGGCACAGAGCTCCAAAGTTATGGAAGATTTAGTCAGGCAGCGTCAGTGCAGAGCTGAATCACAGGCGCCCTGTTCCCTGACTGGGGCTCTTGCACACAGCCGCATTCTTCTGCTAATCCTGGTTAGCCACATCCCTAAATTACCTAAATCCCCACATGTCCCTTATTGTATGATGCTGATTGATGTCATTTAATGGGGGTATAAGCCCACTCTATTACCTGCTGCTGTTGTGTGAATTTTACTTTACTACTGTCTTGCTGTGAATGGCCTTGATCTCTGCAACTTGATAGTGCAGTGGTCAACTCGCTGGGTCTAGAGTGAGGAAGACCAGAGTTCAAATTTGACCTCAGACACTTGCTAGCTGTGTCTCTCTGGGCAAGTGGCTTAATTTGTGTCTCAGTTTCCTCATCTTTAAAATGGGGATAATAATAGTCCCTACCTTCCAAGGTTGTTGTGAGGACCAGATGAGATATTTGTAAAGCACTTAGCACAATGCCTTGCACATAGTAAGCTCTTATAAATTCTTATTTCCTTCCTTATGCATAATATTTTATTTAGCTCATCTCTCCTCTTTTATTGTAAAAGCGTCCCCTGTTCAACTCTTCCCACCTCTTCAGGTAGCTGTTTTCTCCTTTGTGTATCATCATCTCTAGGTGTCAAAGTTGCATTATCCTTCATTGTGTACCTTCCCTTTGTCAGATGCACCAAATTAGTAGGCCTTGTAACAGCTGCATTATCCACACGCTTTTTCCTCAGGCCTTTGGAAGTCACCTTACATCCTAGACTGCAGCTAAGTGAGTATGCAGTGGGAGACTGTAAAGAATACTTACCAGAAGAAAGCAAGCTGCTTAAAATCCCATCATTTCTAGAATACCTTTATTTTTTCCTGTGAACCTTCTAAGACAAGCTTCCATTCAGTGGACCAAGTCTAAATCCTTTCTCAAGGGACTAAACTGGCTTATCTCCAAGAGTTTTGGACATTTTTACTTCCATCTCTCTCTGCCTGTTTCCCTTATCTCAGAAAATGGCAGATATAAGGAAAAGCTGAAAGTGTGAGAGCCACCATTGGCAGCTAGCAGGATTTAGAAAGTTTTGTTTAAAAAGAAGCTTACAGCAAATGCTCTTTGCTTAATGGGGAAAAAAGAATCAAAACTCCTTAAGTCTGTTTGAACTTCTCTAGATATACTTAGCCATGAGAGCAATGCAACCTGCCTTCCCACTTAGCTTTGCCCAGTCACATCCCACCCCATCTGCCCACCTATCTCCTTAGATGAACAAAACACAGATATCTGGGGGCGGCTAGGTGGTGCAGTGAATAGAGTACTGGCCCTGGAGTCAGGAGGACCTGAGTTCAAATCCGGCCTCAGACACTTAACACAAAAACTAGCCGTGTGACCTTGGGCAAGTCACTTAACCCCAATTGCCCTGCCTTCCCCCATCCAAAAAACAAAATAAAACAAAACACAGATATCTGTTCAGAACATAGAATCTTGGAATTGGAAGTGGCATCAGAGGACAATTTAGTCTATCTTCTTGCCCATTGCACAAATCACCTCAACTGTGTCCCTAAGAAATAGTCAGTTATTCAGCCTCTGCTTGAGCACTTTTAGTCACAGTGAGCTCACTACCTCCCAAGGCTGTTTATTTCATTTTTGGACTGCTATAATTTTTGGTAAATTAAAAATCTAGAGTTCTGAATGAGTATTTCCTCTTCCTTATGACAGCCCTTCATCTGTTTCAAGACAGCCATCCTGTACCCCACTCCAAGTCTTTCCTCTAATTCTTTCATTTGTTCCTAATGTGTTTTCAATCCCTCATTATCTTAAACAAACATGTTGTAGATACTTCTCCCAAATACTTTGATATATTAGGATAAAGTCCTAGCAGTAGAATCTCTGGGTTTACAACTCTGATCAGTTTTTTGGGTTTTTTTTTTTTTTGCTTTTTGGAGGGCAATTGGGTTTAAGTAATTTGCCCAAGGTCACATGGCTAGGTTTTTTGTTTGTGTGTGTTAAGTGTCTAAGGCCGGATCTGAACTCAGGTCCTCCTTACTCCAGGGCCAGCACTCTACTCACTGCGGCCACCTAGCCGCCCCAATTCTGATCAGTTTTATGATTCTTAGGCTTGTTTCCATGTTACTTTCTAAAGGTTTGCATTAGTCTGCAGTTCCACCAATAACGTATTAGAATCTATTCCCTCACAGTCCTCCAACAACAGTCAACTCCCAGGCCCCATTTGAAAACTTTTCTGGCTTGGGGAACATCTGCCAGAAATTACTTTCTGCTGGCATAGCCTAAGAAACCAGTCACCTCCAAGGCATAACAGAGCAGCAGAGGAAGGCTTTCCTGGAAGGTCCTGAACATACTAATAATGTTTGTTGAATGAATGAGTAGCAAACCTTGTGTGTGTGGTACTACCCTAAAGGAAACTGAGTCACTAGCTATAGTCTGCTGCTTCTCTAAATGGTATAAAGTTATATAGGTAAACACTAGGTTGGGAAAAGGTTTTTGTTTATTTCTCATGGGGTCATTATTGATATTTCTGGGTTGGGGCACATGTTATGGCACCTTGGGTGCTGTGACTGGGACCATGTGTTCCTTAGAAGGTACAAAAAGGCCATGATTACCATGGGGTGTCATGTAAAAAATTGATAAGATTCTAACAGTCAGCTAAATGATGAACAAAATAGACTCCTTCTCAGTTTGGTAGGCAGGGAACCCAGTAGGGAGGCCACTATGGCTAATGTACAGTTCATGTTTTTGCATCTAGTTTTGCTCTTTGCATAGTGGTAGGAATTAGCTAGCCATGTATATTCAAGGAGTCAATGATGCTAACTTTTTATTTGAAATGTAGTCTTTTTACTGTTTTTGAAACCTAAATTTTACATCTCCTAAGTGAGAATAGTAGTGTGAAAACAGCACACAGTTCTCCAGGAATCCTCTTTTGCTCAGACCCAGGCTCTGGCTTGTCCATGACCTTGTGTGTCTGCCTCTCTGCACTGATGCTTGTAATTTGGAACACATGAGCCATTTAGAAAGTTTTTATGGACTCGCTTTTGAGCAGTTTAGAAAAGCCATACATGTTTCCATAGACAAATTCTGAATATGACTCTTTATTTGGTGGCAGCAAGGTATGGGAGGCTTTTCAGTGTAGCAGAGACTAAACTTGGAATGAAATGGGTCTTTGCATCCCCCTTCTGCCACTTCTTAGCTATGAGAATCAGGAGGTCACCTACTGCAACTTCCATCTTTGACAGAGAAGTTGAATCTCTGGAGGTAGAGGGCCTTGCCCAAAGCAGCACACAGGTAATAAGTAACAGAGCCTACATTTAAACTTGTCTCCTGATTTCCCTCACCTATCTGGAACTCATGTCTTAGGGGAGAGAGTTGCCCTGCATGATCTTTGAATCTCTAACTCTGGTACCCTGTGTGGTTCGACACCCTGTGGTTTTGTACTAGGTTGAGACTTCAGTTAGAATGAGTCCCATCTGGTGATTGTAAGAAGGAAGAGAACTCTGCTTTTTGGGATGTCTGGTTTAATATCAGCCTAGCACCCAAGTACTATTTCTATAAAGGAGATTCTCACTTTTTATTGCTTTGAATTTCTGAGATCTAACTTTTCTCGACATTATTTGCCTCCTTCAGAATTTCTGTCAAACACTGCTTTTTTATTTCTAGTATCTAACACCTGCAAAGTTTCACTATTGCTGTTTCAAGTACAAGACCTTTTTGCTTTGGGGAGATAGTGTCAGGCATTGGACTGTGGAAAATAACTCAGTATCTCTTCTTCTTGCCCACTCCTTCATTCCTCCTCAATATAGCATCATCATTCTGTTACCCATATTACATATGTGGAGTACAGTGAAGTGGGAAATGAATATTTGCATTTCCTTTAGGTTCTGTGGCAAATATCTACAATCTTAAACCATTTCTTTCCCTGTGTGACTTCCAAAGAAGAGGGGGCTAGTAATTCAGGGCATTTAAGAGATGTCACTCCAATCCATTGCAGGGGCATGAAGGAAATGATTTTATTATGGGTTTTTGTGTGCAGTACGTGTCTGAGAATTTCATTGTGTTCAGGTAGGATTGTGAATTATTTGGCAGTTTCCGATTTAATTTGTTCCTGTGGCTTAGTGAAGCAGGGACACCAACCCAAGTGGAAAGCAGCCTATTAAGTGTAGCACTGTTACATGTTTTATAGACCTTGTTGGGGGATGGTGGGGAAGACTGTAAACAAAAACCTGAATTTCCTCATGGACCTTGGGCTTCATCTCTACATGTCTCTTGTTGTTCAGTCATCTCAGTTGTGTCTGATTCTGTGAGCCCATTTGGGGTTTTCTTGGTAAAATTATTGGACTGGTTTGCCATTTCCTTCTCCAGCTCATTTTCCAGGTGAGGAAACTGAGGCAAAAGGGTTAAGTGACTTGCCCAGGGTCACATAGCTAATAAGTGTCTGAGACCAGATTTGAACTCAGGAAGATGTGTATTCCTGATTTCTGGTCCAGTACTCCATCTACTATGTCACCTAGCTTCCACAACATATCTCTTACTGGTAGGAAAACTGAGATCTGGGCCCTTCAGCAGTTGTAAAGCCCCTTAGTATAAGAGCTTGGTAACCAGGTAGCAGCTATGAGACTCAGAAAGATAGGAGATTGAGTGGAAGTTTACATTGCTTTGCAGTCCCTCTTGGGCTTTTCTCTTCTCATTTAATTAAAGGAATACAGTTATCATACAACCTATGGGTTTGGGTTCTGACATTGTCAAATAACAGGAAAAGAAAGCCTCTTGGTTCTCTAGTAGTCTCAAAGGTAATAAAAGGTATACTCCACTGAGCTTTTCTGGTCTCTATTCTAGTGGAAACATAGAAGTTGTATGGCATTCTTCTCATTTGGAACCTCCCTCTATGGACGGAGTCTTGCCCAGCATAACAAATAACCAGCCCTTTCCCTGACCCTCCTCATAGGACCACGATGGGCCTCCTGGAACATTGGTGTATTCATCTGTATCCGATGTGCAGGAATTCACAGGAACCTCGGTGTGCACATTTCCAGGGTGAAGTCAGTCAACCTAGACCAGTGGACACAAGAGCAGATTCAGGTAATGGACACAGCCCAGTTAGCACAGCTGCCACAAATGTGATGGCTGGTAAGCATTCCCTTCTGTGGAGGGTGGGTCACCAAAGATGTTAGGTGAGCACAAAGGCCACAGAGCAGCTCTTCATTTGGGAACATGCCCCATTGGAGGCAATAAGCAAATTAAGTTGTAATTAGTGTTGTTCTGTCCTAGATAAGATAGTAGATGGTTGTCAGGAATTACTGTGGTCACAAAATATGTCATCTGGTGATAGTGACTTTTTGAGCTTAGCCAGACTAGTCTTCAGCCGAGGGACATGGTTTCTTACTGGACCCTTACTCAGAAGCCTTTCCGGCTTGGTAGTAGAGCTTGTGCTCCTCAAGAGCTCAAGGCTCTTCCACAACATAATGAGGCATTGGAAAAGGACTCAGTGGAGGAAGTAAAAAAGCAGAAGTATCTTTTAAACTGCCTCTGGGTCAGAACTGATCTTGGTTGGTGGAGGGAATAATTATAAATCATCAACATATTGACATGATGACAGTCAGAGCTTGGTTTTCCATCTTTCATAAGCAGTATGACCAAATGGAAGCATGTTGTTTTTTCTTTTGCCTTTTATTTTTTTTGGAGGGGGGAAGGCAGGGCAATTGGGGTTAAGTGAACATGTTTTTTTTGATAGAGTGGATTTGGAGTTAGGAGACATATATCTAGGCTCTGCCACTTGTGACATTGGGCAAGCCTTTCTCCTCTCTGGGTCTCAGTTTTCTCTTCTGTAAAATGAGGAACTTGAACTATATTGTCTCTAAGGTCCCCTCTAGCTCTAAAGGTCTTTGACTCCCTTTGAAATTTCTCCCTGGTTTCTTTGGGATAATTTGGGCTACAGAACTAGTGCTGGGGCTACGCCCTACACTTTTTCTGGCTTTCTCTGCAAAGGTGTGGATAAACAGTATATTTTTGTGACTATTACATACGTATGTAAAACTTCATGCATTTACAAAGACCACTTCAGTCATGCATCTATACCTTTTTTCCCTGCAGACCACCTGCTGGGGCTCCTCTTCCTGGAAAGTGATCCTGTCCTAGAGTGACAGTATGCCTTGCCTGGGCTCATGCTGCAGTCCAGCCACAGAGCTGGGATTTTAGCAGAGTTCCCTCAGACCCTCTTTACCCAGAGGTGTGTGAGACTGTTTTCCATCTCCTTTTGGTCCAACTGAAGTGTCAGTACCTTGGCACTAGGGGGATGGTTTTTTCAAGTTAAGTGTTTCTGTAGTCTGTTACAGATATAGGAAACCAGCCTCACCTTTTCCTAGGGACACTCCAAAGCTGTGGAGATAGCTGCTCTTTAAACTGGCCTCATCAATGAGATAAAAACCCAAAGGGAAGGAGGCAGGTCTTCATTGGGCCCTATTAAGTATCATCCCTTCTGAAGAACATTAGGTTTCAGTGCTCTCTTTGAATTTCAGTGCATGCAAGAGATGGGAAATGGGAAGGCCAACCGACTGTATGAGGCTTACCTCCCTGAAAATTTCCGGCGACCTCAGACAGACCCGTATCCTTTCTGACCTGTGACTTCATACACTGTGGAGGCTGGTGATTCAGCAATGCTGCCTAGGACCTGTCAGCAGATCTTGAATTTGGGGCAGTTATGTGGGGACCATTCAAGGCAATTGAACTCCCCATAGACCTCTCCCTATCAGAGGTTTCACATGTCAAGGGAACAACTCTGCTCAGAGGTTCACCTCTTAAAGCCAAATGATTCTAGTCAGAATTGTAGTGGGTGGTGTGTGAATTCTCTCACATGGCATCGTCTCTGACCATTGATAAATCTGTAAAACCATGGAAAGAGAAATTAGTTTGCTGTTCTCTTTCTACCCATAGTCTAAAATGCTTTCATATGAAATCATTTCAACTCATCCATTCCACCCTATCTGTGAGAGAATTAAAACTGTTGAATAGTTTGCTTGCATGGCGGGGAGGGGCAGGGAACAGTGAGTATTGTAAAATAGGGCATGTGCTGTGTTTCCCACCTGCCTTTAAAGAATGTACTTCCAGAAGATTTTCCTTTTCTTTGTGTAGAGCAACCTTCTATCAACTCAGATCCTACCTCTGTTCTGCCTTGGTTTTATAAGTTGGTATGACAGAGAAAATGCAATCCCTGTTGCCCACCCCCTGGCAATGGCTCTCTCTCTCTCTGGCTGGCTAGGCCGCTCTTCAGCATACAGGCCCAGAGTTTATGAGTGGCCCTACACTCAGAGCTTTTTTGGTGTGGTTAGGGCCTGCCAGAGGTTGTGCTCCAGTGACCCTGCCTTCAAAAAGTTTCACATGATCAGACTAGGACCTTAATGAAGGCAGACTTCAATGGCAGGCTTTTCACTTTAGCTGTGCAAAAGAATCATGGAGAATGAGATGCCGATAAACTTGAATGAATTGTGGTTAAAGGATGGGAAGTTTGTTCCCAGAAACTGGGCATGAGATACCACAAGGAAATGTGGGGAGACCAGGTTGAGGGAAGTCTCCTTTGGGAATGAGGAGGGAATGAGAACTTGTTGGGGAAAGGAAAACCAAGAAAAGTGGCAAGTTGATGTTCTTTGTTGTTACATCTCCTACATATCTCAGATCTAGTAGTCCTTTTTAATGAGTGTTCACCGTCCTTTTTTACTTCATCCTTAATCAGCTGCTTGCAGAGCTGTAGAAGGATTTATCAGAGATAAGTACGAGAAGAAGAAGTACATGGACCGAAGCCTGGACATCAATGCCTTTAGGGTTAGTTTTATGTCTTTTATGTAAATAAGGTTGACCAAAAAAAAAGAATCTGGAAACCACCCTGCAAGGGACTGAACAAACCACCAGTTTAAATATGTCAGAAGGAGGAAGGAAGTTAAGTAGAGAAACATGGGGCCACTTAGTGATTTGGGTGCAAGGAGCCTGTTCTGGAACTAGAAAGAGACTGAATTCTTTGGCTTGGTTTATACTAAGGATGATGATAGGGGAATTTCCACTTTCACATTGTCCCTTTGGACCTTGGCAGGTACAAATTACTAGACCAAAGAAGAGTAAAGACATGTCATTCTTTTTTTTTTTTCCTTTTCGAGGGCAATTGGGATTAAGTAACTTGCCCAAGGTTACACGGCAATTTTTTTTGTGTGGGTGTTAAGTGTCTCAGGCTGGAACTGAGCTCAGGTCCTCCTGACTCTGGGGCCAGTGCTTTACTCGCTGCGCCACCTAGCCACACCCATAAGTCTTTCTTTAAATTAACAAGGCAAGTCAGCAAGCACCTGCCATGTGCCAAGGAACTGTGCTAAGCGTTTGCGATATAAAGAAAGGCAAAAAAAAAATCTTGCACTCAAGTTTAATGGGGAAGACAATTGTGTACAGACAATACAGAACAATGAAAACAAGCAGCGAGGGGAGGGTACCAGTATTGAGGGTGATAAGGAAGGGCTTCTTTTAGAAGGCAGGAGATAGATATGTGCAGAGAGAAAGTTCCAGGCATGGAGGGCAACCAGTGAAAACACCCAGTTTGGAGAGGGAGTGTTTTGTTCAAATAGCAAGGAGGTTCAGGCAAGTAGATCCTTACACCAAAGTCAGCAAAATAGATCTAGATAAACTGCCAAGAAGGAATGGTAAACAAAAGAATTTTATTCACCTGTTGGCCTAAGTGTGAACCTGTTATTACAAATGACCATTATGCCTTCCAACTGATGAGTGTTGAAATTGACCCCATGGCAGAGGAGGGTTCTAGAGGAACCTGGGAACTACTACATGATGTCTATTTCCCAATCCAGGAGTCTTGTGAGATCTATAGTAAATATTCAGTATCACCAAATACTTAAAGAAACCCTATTGGTGAGAAGGCAGGATGATTTCATTAAGGGCAAAATCTACCAAAATAATCACTTTAGAGCTTTTTGAGGCGATAAATATGTGCTGACAAGGTTACATCCTTTGAAGACTGTCTTTTTAAAAATTGAGTCCTTGTGAACACAGGGTTGCCCTTTACATATACAGACCTGACTCAGAAACAGAATGCCAGACATAGTGAGAGATGGAAACTTCTCTAGATAGAAATATGGAAAGAGTGGGGTTCTTCAGAGAGCAAAGCAAGGAGCAATCTTATTTAACAGTTCAATGCAGTTCAACAGACTAACAGTCCAGTGTATTCAAGGAATTGCATAAGGTGACAAAGATGAAAAACTACATGGTACCTTCCTTCAAGAAGCTCACATTCTAATGGGAGTCATATGACCTACATAGAAATAAATAGGATACAAAGAAAAATGTGCTAGGAGCAAAGGAGAGCCAGGCAAAGTGATCTGAAAAATTTGAGAAAGATCCCTTTCCCTTGAAGGGAAACAAGGAGGGAATGCTTCATGGAGGAAGTAGCAGTGTTTGAAGAAAAGAACCATAACCAGCTAGGGGGAAGGCGGAATGTCATGGAACTACTTAACATTCAGTCCAATGCAGTTCAAGAAACCATATGTGCAAAGGTGTGGACATAGGAAGGGACAGGCTGAGAATGGGGGAAGGGGAAGGAGAAGAATTCATTTTCCATAAACTGTATAAAGCAGAGTCATGAGAGATAGAGGCTGAGTGGGTTCATTGGAACCAAATTGTTTTTACAGTTGAATAGCAGGGTCAGTAATTTAAACTTATATAGGGAAAAGGACTGATTCTGATTTCATTTGTCTAGAGAACAACTTTTATAGTCTTATTAGGAGAGCTGGAGGAGGGAGTAGACAGTTAATACAGGTTGTGAGTGATACTGATTCCTGTCAAGTAGTGAAAAGTTGAGCCAATGGGAATGCAAGATCCTAGAAGATTGCTAGCCTAGGTTGAATGGGAAGAATAGTAACAGATGCGTTTCAGTGTAAGTGATATTTTTGGGGAAAGAACCCAGAGCATATCCATAGATTGATGTATTCAGAGCCATTAGTAATGACTCTGACAGTCATTGCACATTGTTGCCTGAAGATATCTACCCATTCTTTATGCATGACAATAAAGCCATCACTAAGAATGGTGCTGGGAACAAAACAGATGGTTCTGCGCATTGTGAATCAAAATCCAATTAGATATGAGCTAGATGAACCCCGAAAAGAAAAACATTAAGTAAAACCTTTTATCTTACATTTTTACTAAACTCTATGTGTCTAGATCCAGAATAATGCCCTTTTTTTTCTGGTTGCTGTACAACAGTACCATGGAACTAAAAGATCACTGGTTGAAATCTGAAACATAGGTTTGAACCCAGGGAGCTCCTTAGCTCACTACCTCTGTGACTTGGAGCAAGTCACTTCCCTTCTCTGAGGCTTAATTTCTTCATTGCTAAAATGAAGGTTAGATTAAGAAGACCTTAAAGGATGCTTCCAGCTCTAAAAATCATATAATTCTAAGTGTTTAAGGGGGCACGGGGAGCTGTTGTATGAAGATAGAGTAAAAAGCTTAATAATCTTTAGTCTGAGAAGATGGCATCAGGTTCAGGTGAAACATGGGCACAGCTGATCAGGTGGCAGGGCTCTCAGAAGCTGTCCAGTCCAATCCGGATATGAGCAAATGTGTAAAATCCTGGATCATCCTTATTCTCTTCATCCAGGAATATTAGATTGAGGATGGGGGCACCTTTGGAAGAGGTGAATTAAGGACACAGAAGTCCTACTTTAACACACTAAATAGTAACCTTGTTATCCTCCAAGAGGTGGTATAGGTGAGAATAGATTTGTTTTTTAGCTCCTGGATGACAGAGCCATTGCATAATAGCTCACAATTTTTATGGCGCCTTGAGATTTCAATGGCCCTTTCCCTATAATGACACTTGGGGGCAGGTGGTATAAATCTTTCCTTCCCCATTTTATACATGAGGAAAGTGATGTTTCTGAGGGCACAGAAGTGGTTAAATATTTGAGCCGGGATTTGAACTCGAGTCTCTGGACTCCAGTTTGATCACTCTTTTGACTACATGATGCCACCTCTCATTTTAGGTTACTAAGGGAAACTCATCTATCTGTAGGTGTGCCTCATGTTTCTGTCATATGAGCCTGTATATTGGCGTCTCTGAGACAAAATGCCTGGCAGGATGTGCTGCAGCTCCAAGCTGTGTGGCATCTGCATAGAATTGTGGGGCTTCAGGGCAGTTCTCCATTACTGAGTTTTTAATGCTTGAAATTGTCACCAAATAAATGGTTCTAATCACTGTGGGTCCTTATGTGTTCTTCTGCTTTGTTAAATCCTTCACAGAAAGAAAAAGATGATAAGTGGAAAAAGAATAATGAGCCAGCTCAAGAGAAGAAAGTGGAGCCTGTGATTTTTGAGAAAGTCAAAATGGTGAGTGGGAGGGAGAGCTTCCCAGGGTGGGAGACCCTTGGCTTCCCTTTTCTCCTCAGTCCTAGGGGACTCTGCTGTAGAGGGTGTCTCTTGGAACCAGGTGGGAACTTTGAAGTTCCATAAACAAGAGGTCCATTCCATGCCTGGCCATGTGACTCTGGAGCATAACCCTCAGTGTTGGGTGAATGTGTTTCTGACCCTCAGGCACTTGGCCAGCCCCTCTTCCCTGCACCCTCCATCAGACTTTCCTAACTTCTTGTTCTCTCATAGGCCCAGACTGCTTCTTCCTCTCTTGGCTTTTCTGGGCTTAGAGATAAACTGTCTTGGTTTTCAGTGTGCCTCTCATGGTACTACAGAGTCCTTCCCTTTTCCTTCGGTGTGGCCAAACCAGCAAAGTTTTTGTTGTTTTAGGTTTTTATTTATGGACACCAGTCTGGTTACTTGTCCCTTTCTTCCTGTCAGTGTTAAATGTTAGTTCCTATTATCTCCTGTCGAACTCTGAATAATAGTTACATTGGTCCAAGAGCATTTATTTTTTTATGACATATTGAAAAGAATTCTTTGAAAAATCATTTCTTTAATAATACTGCATTTTTCAATTTAGCCTCAGAAGAAGGAAGACCTGCAGCTACCTCGAAAAAGCTCCCCCAAAGCAATTGAGCCTGTAATGGACTTGTTGGGCCTTGGTAAGGGTTATGCCTTCCCTTTCTTTCCTGGTCTAAAAAGAGCTGCTTTTCTTTAGAGAGCCACTGGTGCCCAAATGCTGGGGCTGCTTTTCTTTCCCTGGTTTGGTGCCACACCTTAACTCACCTCAGGTATAGTCAGTGCCTACATGCTCTGTACTGGGGGTACAGAGATCAAGATGGCACAGACCCTTTTATCAAGGAGCTTGCAAAATCCAAGGGGGAATACCATACACATGAATGTGATACCAGGGAAAATGAGAAATGCAAAGGTAAACTTTGTGAAAAGGGTATTTAAGAATATGAGGAGGGAGCCTCCCACTGTTGAGTTGGGAGAGTGGGTAGAGGCTTCGTGGACCATGAAGCTCTTGGAAATGAATGTTATAAGGGGTGGCTAGGTGGCACAGTGAATAGAGCACCAGCCCTGGAGTCAGGAGGACCTGAATTCAAATCTGGCCTCAGACACTTAATACAAAAACTAGCCATGTGCCTTGGGCAAGTCACTTAACCCCAATTGCCCTACAAAAAGCAAAAAAAAAAAAAGAATGTTATAAATCTTTGACAAGCTCTGTTCTCCTCCCCCCACCTTACCCTTGCAGACAAAGTTGGAACTCCTCAATACATGTATTGACACAAGTTAGGAAGTCTGAATGTTACCCTAGCTAGTCCCAGTCCCTTCCTCGGATCCAAGACTTCACTAACAACAGTTAACTCCCTTATAACACTTGGGCTTATGACAAGCTTATGCTTCATGGACCAGTATGGTGGTGTCTTTAGGCTTCATTAGGCTCCACACAGAGGCAGATCATAAGCCTTCTGCCCCTTAGGAATCAGTTTCATCAGTTGTTAGGGAAATGAATCACCTAGTAACCAAACTCTAATGATACTGTGCACACTTAGTCATGCCGACCTTCAGGTCACAGATGCACAGCTCTTTGCTGGGCCTTTCCAGGTTGGATGAACTGGCAAGAGCTTCTGTTCAACCCCAAGAACCCAGGGTCATTTCCCAACAGTGATGAAACATCACAGGAAGATGGCACTGGGAGTGTTGCTCCCCCCTAGCATCAAAAGTAAGTGGTCAGTGTTAGCATGTGCTTATGTTTTTGTGACTTCTTCTCTTTCTAGATGCTCCCGTGGCTTCCTATAGCATCACAAACAGCAAGACCAGTAACACTCTAGAAAAGGATCTAGATCTCTTGGCCTCAGTTCCATCATCTTCTCTCTCAGACTCCAGAAAAGTGAGACTTGTGAATCTGTCAGGCTTGAAGCAAGTACTGAGAGGAGAGAGTATTTAAAGTTTTAAAACATCAAGTCTTTGGATAGTATTTACTGCCTTACTCTTTAATTGACTTTACCTGACCAGATATTTCTTCCGAGTCCATTTTACCTACCAATGACTTTTTGGTTTCATTTGTCTTGCAAAAAGGGAGGTTCCTCAAATGGGTTTCTGATTAAATTGGTGTAAAGCTCCAAAGGCTGACTGGGTTATCATCCCTTTCTGTGATCATCATCATGGGGGTGGGGGGAAGGGGAGAGGTAGAGTGCTAGGAAAGAAAAGGCCATCCTTAGGAGCCTATCAAGCAGATAGCTTCAGGTTTATAAATGGTGAAAAAAAAAATGTGACCCCCATCTCTGGAAACTTGAACCTTAAGCTGAGTTATTATAGCAAGTGTCATTATTGACACTTGGGATGGGAAGGTAGATTGAATTTGTATTCCTCTACCCCGAGGCCCCTTTTCACTTTCCCTTCTCTCTTTGCTTGAAGGTTGTAGGATCTATGCCAACTGCAGGGAATGCCAGCTCTGTTCCTGAAAATCTGAACCTGTTTCCTGAACCAGGGAGCAAAGCAGAAGAATCAGGCAAGAAACAGCTCTCTAAAGACTCCATTCTCTCACTTTATGGATCACAAACCCCTCAGATGCCTGCTCAAGGTAAATTTCATATGGAAGGGAGTTTGTTGGACATTTGCAATGTTGAAGGGTAGACATGTGGGACTGATAGATAATCTAAGAGTTGGAAGGGTACTTGCTGCTGGTGTAGCCTTAGGTACTTGTGAGCATGCTGTTTTAAATGTACCTGTTTGACCCTTCCTGAGAAGCCACAAAATGTCCACAGGCAGGTGCCAATTTAACAGCTGCCATACTTCCAATTCAGAGCAATAAGAGATAGGAATCAGTCATGGGCCAAAGATTCAGCCAAAGGAGGAGGAAGGGGCTGAGGTACTTGGCTTGGCCTTAGAAAGGAGGTAGCTATAGATGGACTTAATTAGTCATAAGCCTGGATGGGCTATTAAGAAATAGGGCCTTTGGGGGCAGCCAGGTAGCACAGAGAGTAAGAGCACTGGTCCCAGTGTCGGGATGACCTGGGGATTGAATCCGGGCTCAGACACTTAGCACCACACCCAGAAATAACTGGCCGTGTAACCTTGAGCAAGTTGCTTAACCCCAGTTGCTTTAAAAAAAAAAAAAAAAGAAAAGAAACAGGGCCTTTGACTCGAGTGTCCCAGTCTCTCTCACTGAGTCAGGCTGCCCACTTAGACCACCCTGAGCATTAAAATTCGTATAGATAGACTCATAGCAAGCCTCTTACACTTAGTGGTATTTAGATATCAAGGCAGACTAGAAGCCAGGCTGACTCTGCCTAACCATGGACATGAGACCCATCAAAAAGTCCTAGATTAAGGTGTAGCTTTATTCCTGCCGCCATTCTGCAGATGGGCCACCTTGAGAACCATGTTAGTCTCTTTCAGATTTCTTTTTCTAAAGTGTGTAGGTCTCTTGTCACTACCTTCTCAGGCCTTCTGTACCCTCTCCCTGCCCCCTTGGGTTTGTAGCTCCCTAAGAACAGATATTGTCATTTTTCATCTCTGAATCCACCTTACACAGTGACTTCTGCACTTTTTTTTTGTCCAGACCTCTGATTTCATCAGGATACAGGAACTCTCAATGTGGAATTTTCTCTGCTGGTGTCAATCAGCAACTTACCTGTAACTTATCACCTGAATCCTGAGGGGTTAAGGTCTGATGCCAGTATGTGTCAGAGATAGGACCTGAACCTTCTTCCTTTCTGATTCCAGAGTCAGAGGACCTGGAGTCCCATCTTCCTTCTACTCCTCATCCTCTATGTACCCATTAACAAAGTACTTCTTCTTTCTGTTTCCCCATCTGTAAAAAGAAAGTACTGAGCTAGTTGATTTCTAAGGTCCCTTCCAATTGGGACATTCCCTAGTCCTGACATTTTTAAGAACACTGACTTAAAAGAGTGAATATAAATGGCTAGGGGTGCAGCCTGGGATACAGCCCTGGGTAGGGTGCAGGGGAAGAGCGTTCTCCCTCCAAGAGGATGGAAGGTTTCTTGGAGGAGGTGAGATCTGAGCAGATTTGTGAAGCAGAGAAAGCTGAAACAGCAGAGGAGGAAAGGGTCCAAAAGGGAGGCAGCCCTGGGGAGATGAGGAGCAAGTCAGATGGGAGAGGCAGCCAGCAGCTTAGCTTTCTGAAAACATCCCCTTCCTAAGCCTTAGTCCATTTGCTTGTAAAAATGGGGGTGGTAATTCTTGCATTGCTGACCTACCACAGTCACTGTGAGGAAAATACTGTTTCAAAGTGCCCTTGAAAGAAGAACTGCTATTAACCACCATTTAAAGGAGCTCAGGGGAGGGCAGAAGAAACAGGACTGGTGCAGGCATCTGGAAACCTGAGCCTGAGGCCCAGCTCTGGTGTGATATAATGGGGGCATGTGTCACGGCTTGTATCTCACTGCATTGTTGTGGCTGCAGCAGTGGTATAAGAACATCTTTAGAGAATAAAGTCTGTGTCAGACTGTCTTGAGGACACTCATGAGAAGACTGGATAGGGTTAGCTGTTAGCCCTCCCTCAGCTCCCTAATAAATGTGCATCTGTTCTCTTGCAGCAATGTTCATGGCTCCAGCTCAGATGGCCTACCCTGCAGCCTACCCCAGCTTTCCTGGTGTCCCTCCTACTGGTACCATGATGGGAGGGATGATGCCCCCTCCAGTGGGCATGCTGGCCCAACCTGCAGCTGCTGGAATGGTGGCCCCTGTAGCCATTCCACCAGGCTATGTAGGCGGCGTGCAGGCCGCGGTGATGGGTGTTCCCAATGGCATGATGGCTGCCCAGCAGGCTGGCTATGTCACAGGCATGGCAGCTGTGCCCCAGACAATGTACGGCATCCCACCAGCACAGCAGCTTCAATGGAACTTGGCTCAGGTGAGACTTGGCCTTCTATGGAGGCTGTCACCCCATCCCACTCTGTGATGCCTCTGACTTTTCTGTTCTCTTCCTCTGACCAGAGGAATCCTTTCTTTGCTCTTTTCCTAGAAGGTCTGCAGTCTCATAAGGTAAGTTCTCCCATCCCTTCCTGCTCTAAATATAGGATCCTGAGGAAGACAAGCCTGGAGGAGGGGTGAGATCACAGTCTTCAGGCGCTGAAAGGCCATCATGGGGAAACAGGATAGCACTTCTGCTTGCCTTCGGAGGCCAAAACTAGGACCAGGGAGGGGAAATTGCAGACAGGCAAATCCTGGCTCATTTTTAAGGAAAAACTTTTCAAGTGAGAGCTGTCCAGCAGTGGCTTGTACTGGCCTTGGAACTAAAGAGCCCTTGGTTAGTGGAGGCTAGGTAACCATTTGTCAGGGAGGTGTAGAGGTGTTTCCTCTTCAGGTATACATTGGACTAGGTACCTTTTGAGCTCAGTTCCTTCTAACTCTTAGAGTTTGTAATCTTCAAAGAAAAAGCCCTCTGGGTATTTAATTTTTTATTAGAAATGTAACAGCATTCAAGAAATGTCAATAGCATTGAGAAAATCAAATATTGACTTAGTATTTTATATTTGGTTCCATTTTGTAATTAATTCTATTCTGTAACTCCCTGAGCCATGTTTCTTTGTCTCTTGAGTTAAGTTTAGAAGTTCATGAATCCAGAAGTTCAGTTTTCCTTTCCCAGTTAAATTTAAAAGTTGTTTCCCTGCAAATCACTTTAATTGAAAGAAAACTATTATATCTGTTTCACTAGCTGTCTTTGTAAAATTAGAAAAAATCTGTTCTCCTTGAAGGGTGCAGGTGGATGCCTGGGAGTTTCTTATCACTGTGGCACTGACTGTGCTTCAAGAAAGTCTGATCTGTTATCACTGTGGCACTCACTAGGCATGCAGGTGGACACCACCAGTGAGCTTTCCCTAGCAACAAGATGGAAGGAAGGGCTATTGCTAGCCCTGCCTTACAGACTTCTGTCCAGTCAGATTGTTTTTCATCATCTCTGACACTTCAAGCTTTATATCCAATCATATTGTTTCCCAGCTGTGATATTTCCTGTTCTTTGTTCTATGTGCTCCCCAAAACTGTGAAGGCTAGTAACCCCTACCTTGTGATCTTTTAGGCTTACTGAGGAATTGATAGACCCATTTTATTGGTAATTGTTAGGCCTGCCAATAAAGCGAACATGCTTGGAACTTCATGCTTCAGTTTACCTTAATTTCAATTGCAACAGTATGAAATTAAATCCTGTGTCACAAACCTAAGCTATTTCTGTTTTTTACTAATTATATGATATACATATAAAATAATTTATTTTTTCTATTCCCCCTTTCATTCACTTCTGTCTCCAGACTTAAAGCCAGCAAAGGCAACAAAACTTTCTTTTATATCATTTTGTGTGTGTCTCACTCTGCTCTCCTCTCTTTGCATCACTTTAAGTATTTCCATATTTCTTTGCATTTATCATTTTTTATAGCAGTGATATTCTATGCTGTATCACAACTTAATTAGCCATTTACCAAACATTGCACATGTAGGTCATTTCTAATTTCTTGCTATTATAAATACTGCAAAGTATTTTTATACAGATAAGTCTTTTTAATAATGTCCTTGGGATTCAATAACAGAGACCCCTGTTATCCAGCAAGATGAATTAGACATGGGAAACATTGGGTGCATCTTCTTTTTATAATTTCTTGCCTAGTTCTGCTGCCAAACCCCAATCTTCCTCATTAATGAAGGGCAAAAATGTTTCCTTTCCACAAAGAATCAGTGCCTTGGATTCCCCTTTTGCCAGAAGGCAATGACTGGACAGTCAAAGATCTAGTGAGCACTATAGAATACTTGGATTTTCATCCTGAGTTTGCTGTTGGCTCTTTTTTTGACCTTAAACTTTCTCCTCCAAAATTGGGCTAGAAGATACTATGTGGTTATGATATCCTGTGATTCTGTAATACTCACCTGAATTCAGCCTTTCCCTTCTGTCTGGGGCGTTGTGCTTTCTTCCTTTATGTTTTTATTCCCTGGTGAAAGCCGCTTCAGTAGCCCTCTTTGGGCCTTTGAAGCATAGTTTCTTTTTTGGGTTCCTTTCCATGCCCCCAGATGGGTCATATAGCAGCTTTCTCACTGTCTTAAGCAGCAATACCCTAGCCTGGTCCCCAGCTTCTCTAGAACTCACTGAGAGCTCTTCTTTCTGTCTTGTTATTTTTCTCTTGTATACTCTTTTTAAAGGACATTGGGGTTATTCTCTTCCTCCCCACTTTTTAATCATGGCACCCTTGAAACATTCTGGTTTCTTCCTTTCCCCTTGCTTGTTATAAATGGATTGATTCTAGTCCCTTGCATGCAAAGACTCCACAAGTAGACATCTGGCCTGCAGTAGCACAGGGTGTTGGAAAAGACAGACTGGGCTGGAGATGTTCCCCCTCACAAGGAAGCACTAATAACCCTCTTAATTTAAGACCACACATAGAGATTGGATAAGGCCTCCAGGGAATGGACTTAACAAGGAAGTACCTTCAGTTACTTACATATTAATCCTAGCCAACTGTCTCTGGCTTCCTGAGCATTGGGGATCTTGGCAGTCAGTTCCCAGTAAACTTGTCATGTTAGGACATGATGAGATTGGTGACTGGTGATTGCTGTGCCTGAAAGACAAGTAATGCACTGAAAAAACATAACCCAACTTGATTCTGGACTTGAGTCAGGAGATCTGAGCTCAGCTCCTTTGCTCAATGTCCCTGGCCTAAGCCTTAGCTTTGTCTGTAAAATCACAGAATCCCAAGTTGATCTCAGAGACTGGCAAGTCCAGCCTACAACTAAACGAGATTTCCCCTCTACAACTCACACAACGAGTGGACATCTTTGCTTGAAGACCTCTGTGAATAGGGAACCCACTATTTCTTGAAGCAAACTAGTAAAATCTAAATTGGCCTTTGGAATTTCCACCCTCTGGAATCAAATAGAACAAAAATGTTCTAGCTTCCACAGGACAGCTCGTTAAGTACTTGAATGTATCTGTCATGTACTTCCTCCCAAGTTTTCTTTTCCCCAGGCTAGACTTTCCTGATTTCTTCAGCTCTACTTAACGTGGCACAGAAAATCCATGCCCTTCAGTTTCTTGCCTGCCCTCCTGGATCTTCTCCAGCATGTCAGTGTCCTTCCTAAAATATGGTGGCCAGGACTGAACACATTACTCCAGATGTCATCTAACCATTGTAGAGGATAATGGGACTGTCACCTTCTTTGTCCTAGGTACGATGCCCCTTTGTAATGGAGCCTGAGATTGCTTTTTCTGTTTTTTGCCTGGTATATCACATTGTTGACATGCAGTCCACCAAAACCCTCAGATCTTTTTCAGACTGCTGCCTGGCCATGCCTCCTCCATCTTGTACTTGGGAAATTGATTTTTTTCAACCCAAGTGTAAGATTTGGTGCTTATTCCTATTAAATTTTATCATTTAGCGCAGTGTTGAAATCTTTTTGAATCCTGACAGAGTGATCTATTTGTTAGCTATTCCTCCTAGTTTTGTGTTTTCAAATAGCAGATGTATGCTGCGACTTTATCCTGGTCATTGATATAAATGTTGTATAGCATAAAGTCAAACAGATCATTTGGTCCCTCCTTTGGAGACCTTCAGAACTGTCATTAGATTATTAATGATGACTCTGGTCCATTAAACCATTTCTGAATCCACCTAATTGGACTGTCTTCTAGCTCACATCTTCCCATCTTTTCCACAAAAGACTTGTTCAAATGCTTTGACAAAATTTAGGTAACCATACCTCCACCATTACTGTGAATTAATTGTCAAAAAAAGGAATAAAGTTAGTTTGATATGACCCATTCTTTTTTCTAACTTACTTTTTTAATTCATAAGCATTCATCTTTTCTTCTAGTCTTTTCTCTCGCCCCCATCCCTTCCTCCCAAAAGGAAGAAAAGCAAAACCTTTGTAACAAATATACATAGTCAAGAAAAACAATCCCCCTTCCCCCTCCCCCCCACCATTGGCCACATCAAAGAATTCATATCTTAGGCATCTTTAGTTCCTTCCCTATTGTCAGGAGGCAGCTAACATGCTACATCATTGGTCTTCTGGAATCATGGTTGGTCACTGCATCAATGAGAGTTCTTAAAGTCTTTCAGAGTTATTTATCTTTACATTGTTGTTGCCCTCGTGTAAGTGGTTCTGCTGGTTCTGCTCACTTCATTCTGAATCAGTCATTGTGAGTTTTCTCAGGTTTCTATGCCCCATTTTTGATGAGGCTATGGTGGCCCCTTGTAATCACTGGTTCCTTCTGTAGATGTTTATTAACCATCAATTTATAATATGTTTTAGAATTTTGCCAGGAATCAAAGCAAAGCTTAATGGCCATATAGTTTGCAAGCTCTGGTGTGTCTTCACTCTTTTTAGAAACTGGTACTTTATTTTTCCCTTCTTCAGTCCTTTGAACTGTTCCAGATAGCTCAGCAATGACATCACTACTATATTATGTAGTTTGTCTAGGTCACATGTCTTGAACTTATCAAGACCAAATAAGTGACTTTTGTAATATCTCCTTGACTCTTCTAGATATCAACCCCTTATTAGCCACTTTGAAAACAGAGGCAGAAATTTGCTCTCCCCAAATCTAGAATGCATTTTAGATTCTTCCTGAATCTCCTCCCTGTCACAAGTTCTAAGTTAATTTGTTCATTCCCCAGTGTTCCCAACTTTTCCATCCCAGGATGAATCAGACCTAGAATAGCATTTCTCTTTGTTGGTTTCTTAGACCTGTTTGGAGGAGGAAAATATTGAAGCAATTCAGGATATTTTTACTCAGCTTTTGGAAGAGAGAGTGTTCCAGCAGAAATCTGGATAATTGAAGTCTGCCATCACTGCTTTAATCAAGCCTTTGTGTATGCTTGTGATTTTTTTGCAAACTCTCCATGTATTTCTTCTTTACCCAAGCAGTTTCTAGTATGGTCCTATACCCATTTCACTTCTGTTTTTGTCTACCTTGATCTCTAACACATTTCCCACCTTTTTCCACCCCTGGATTTACTTAATATGTAATGCTCTTCTGCCCTCATTTTTTGCCTGTCTCCTGAATAAGACTCTATATCTACATGAGTCCAGTGCTAGTGTCAGTGATACCTATGAAGTCAAATTTGCCTCTGTATTAGGGTCTTTACTTATTGTTACCCTATACTTTGCAAATGTGTGTATCAATACTGGAGGCCAAGAGTGTGATTGTCTCCTTTATTGGATGTTGTCTCTTGTGAGCTTGTGGATTTCTCTGCTGTGATTGTTCCTATTCTCTTGGTAGATGTACAAAGGCAGTTATTTCCATGCCTCTTTTTTTGTTCGTTCATTTGTTTAAAGTTCTTTTTGTTAGCTTTACAGGCCTCTGAGCACATAGATTTTTACTAACCCTTGTTAGGTCCACTCCATTCCTGACTAGGAGCCTGTCATTCCCATATTTTAAAGCCATCACATAGAAATTTAAATTCTCCTTTCACAGTGAAGCCATTCTTCTTCACCACTTCTTTGCTCTCCAAGACTCTTTCTCTTCTGAATCCCTTACTTTTAGGCAAAAGTGATGAAAACACCATCTGTGCCCCAAGATCTTCAGCTTCTTGCCAAAGACAATCTTTAAGAATGCTTTCTAGGCTCCTTCCAGGAGTTTCATTTGTGCACATATAAATCACCAGAAATCAGTGTTGTCATTTATAGTATCTCTTCTACCTAATTTATAGGATTTTGATGAGGAAATAATTTTGCTAACTTTAAAGCACTCTAGAAATAGGAATTAGTAAAGTAATATACTTTAAGCATTCAGGGGTCTCTATAATTTCATCCATGTGGTCACTCGCCTACCCACCCAGGTTACAATTCCTCTACAAATAAACTCTTTGGAGATTTCTGTGATGTCATTACTCGGCAGCCACATTAGTGACTCAGGCCTTTTCATTCAGCTAAGCTGGTCCTCAAATGACACACGTGTCTATCACAGAATCATTGCTCTTAGCCTTCCCTCTGGATATAAGGTGCCAGAGTGGGGGCTTCACTGACATAATCTTTGAGAGCTGCCCACTGCAAGGAGCCTATGATCATTTGGATTTCTGTATTGTTTTAAGCTTTACCAAGTGTTTTCCACATGACCCTGTGAGATAGGCAGTATGTTTTCCCCATTAAACTGCTAAGTAACTGGAACCTTGAGAGAGGCTGATGAGCCTTAGCCTGTGGCCATGTAGCTTGTGCCTGGGACACCCCTTGTCCAGAACTTCAGCTGGTCTCCTGGCTTTATGCTGTATTTTAAACTTTTTTCCTTAGACCCACAACAAGGAGAGGATTTCCTTAGCATAAAGCCAGGGACCCCATCTTTGCATGAATTGGTTCACACTTGGTCCTTACCATCAGGACTTGAAAACATCCTCTCTCCCTTCCAGATGACCCAGCAGATGGCCGGGATGAACTTCTACGGCACCAATGGCATGATGAGCTATGGACAGTCGATGGGCGGCGGGAATGGCCAGGCAGCCAATCAGACGCTCAGTACTCAGATGTGGAAATAAAAGTGGATCACCTGCATTGTTACCACTTCTTTTCCCAAAACTTCCTCTTCTCCCTTCTCCCTGCTTCCCTCTCTACCTCTTCCTGTTTTGTTTGGAAACTGCTCTAGGAGACATACAGGGTTTGGCCTCCCATCCAGCGTGATTACTACCCTCCCTCCTCCCTGCCCCCATACCTGAGACCTGCTTTCTGCTGTCCATGCCCCACACAACCCTCAGAGCCTTGGTGTGCATCCCTTCTTGAGGCAGCAGCAGAGCGCACTCTAGCACCACTGGATTGCACACCCCCAGAGCCCTTTTCCTTATAGGAGAGGAGGCAGCATCTGCCCCCACAACCTCAGAGAGCTCTGTGGGGACTGTTTAGGCACTGAGGGAAAGGGTTAGAGGCCCCTCTGTATCACCCAGATGTCTTTTTTTTTTTTAAGTTTGCTTTTGGGTGGGGAAGGGATGAGAGGAGTGCTGGGTAGAGAAAGGGATTGTAATCAAACTCCAATCATGGGTCTTTGTGAAGGGGAATCACCAGGCTCAGGCTGAGCCAAGGGAGGGAAAAGCAGGGCCATTCTGCTCTGTTTCAAGCAGTCCTCTGGCTGTGACTTTAGTCCTTGTCATTGGGACCCAAGTCACTGTGAGGCTCTGCTGCCTGGAGACGGGCCTCATGCACACATGGTGAGTGAGAATGGGAAGCCTGCCCTTCTTATGAATGGCTTTTTATTGTTTATTTTCCCATCCAAACTGGGGTGGTGGTGGTTTAAAAACAAAATAAAAAGTTTTAGATTAACAGACTAACAGAAGAGTTAATTTATCGGCAGCTAAGAGCTATTGCCAGGTTTTTTTCCTTACAGTTTTAAAAATGTGTTATCTGCCATCCTAACCAATACCTCCCCTCCTACCCCCCCCCCCCGCAGTCCTGTTTGTTCTGGGGTAGCCCTGGCACCTCTGTTTCTTGCACATTTTATACTGTGCATGAGGCAGAGACCCCAGGCAGCTTTCCTGTCAATCACCATTCACCTCACTAGAAAATCAAAACAAAACAATTTTGCTTAAAAGATTTCATTTGCGTGAACCAAAATTTTCAGTTGACTTTCTCCTGTGTATATGTAAATTCCTGAATAAACATTGCAGTGCGATGCTGTGTGTTTGACCATGCTTGTGTATATGTGAGAAAAAAGAGAGCGTCCTAGAGTTGTGCTTGTCCTTCCTTCTCCAGGAGGACCAGAACATCAGGGAGATGATGCCATGACTGCAACTGACTTGGATTAGAGTGAGGGAGGGCTGGGCAAGGGCACCAGCCTCACTTTCTCCTCCATAGTCCTCTGGGTCCAATGGCCAGATATTCATCGGGATGACTGGAGATGGCCCAGGATGCCGTGGGAGACCCTGGCCCTTTTAGGTTAAGGCCTTTTCAGGTTCTCACTCTACTGCCCATTCAATGAATAGGCCTCTTTAAGTAGTTACTCAAGGGATGGCCCCTTTAGTTTAAACAAAAGAGGGCACTCTGGACCACCAAAGACCAAGGCCTTTGGATGCTTGGCTTCTAGGCACTGCCAAGTCAGTGCCTGACTTCTGTAGACTGGTGGGCAACTTTTGGTAACTAGAGGGGAAATCTTGGGGAGATCATGACTGAGGCCTGGAAATCAGTATCTCCATTTCCCTGGTATCCAGTGCTTTTAGATATTTGATATAGCTCAGTCACCCAGACCATAAATAGGGTGCTAGAAAGGCTATCTTGACATACAGCTTTTGGGGTAGAAGAAAGACCCCACAGTCTGCATATTGAAAATCAGATTCAGACCTCTCTTGGCCACCAGCCTTAGGAGGAATGGTAACACAGACTAGAACTAGGAATTGACCAAGCCCAGAGCTGTTGTGACAGGAGCTGGGCCTACCACATAAATTCTTGAGACAGGAACCACATTGTGGGCATAGACAGGGCTTCAGTCACTAAAGCATTAGACCAGTCATCAGTTAGACCCACCTTGGAGTAGCCATTTCGCACAGCCAGGCTGTGAGGGGCCACTGTGCCACTAGGGGTCACCATGACTTAAAGCACCAGGAGAGAGCACTGGGACATTAGCTGGGAATTTTCAATCCTTAGATCAGCCATGAAATCAAGGAGTGAGTAGATCTAAAAGAATATTAGACTAAAATTTTAGTTTAGACTTGAAATTTAGATTAAAATTTTAGTTTAGCATCAAAAAATTTAGTATCAATCGATCATAGCCTTTTTTCTTTTCAACTTTGAGAGGGCAAATCTGGGAGTCTAAAAATGTACTGAGCAGTTGTGTGCTTTTGGGCAAATTGCTTCTGCTCTGAACCTGGGGACCTTGTATATGTAAAGTAGGAAGAGCACCTCCATCCTACCTCACCAGAAGGCCTTGTAAATTATCAAGTACTATATAGAAAGGGGAGCCATTTGGGGTCTGGCTTTCCTGTGAGAATTTGCATGAGGGAAGGCTGAAGGGCCAGCTGCAGATCCCCAAGATGGCAGCTGTGTATAAGGTAGCAAGGGCATTGTTCTGTCAGAGGCACTGCAGTGTGAAGGCTAAAGGACAGAAACATCTGGGGCTTCAGGAATGAGTCATACATTGATAGATTTAAAGGGGCCTTAGAGGCCACTGAGTCCAACTCTTCATTGTAGAGATGAGGAAACACACTCAGGTCAAGTGACTGGATCTTGGTCCCAAAGATAGTAAGCATCAGAGGCAGGTCTTTCTGACTCCAAGTCCAGGGCTCTCTCCATCCTGCCATCATGAGATGAAGCATAGTATCATGTTTGAAAGAGAACTGCATTTGGTGTCCCAGGTCCTCAATTTAAACCCCAGCTTTGCTATTCTTACTACCTGTGCCCTTAGGTAAGGCCTCTGGGACCCACTTTCCTCATCTCTAAAGTGAAGGTATTGGACTTAGCCTCTAAGGCCCCTTCCAGTTGTCAGTCCTAAGATCCTGGGATGTCAGAGCTGGAAAGAACCTTAGAAATGATCTAGTCCAGTACATTCTCTCATAGGAGAAACCAACTCACAGGGAGACAGTGTGGGGAACGATGGGAGGAATTCTGTTTCCATACAAGTTAAAGTGCTCCTATCTTTGATAGCAGAATATGGGTCAGAGGTGACTGGTCCTAATCAGAGCAGGGATCTAGCAGGGTCAGGCTTCTGATCAGGGAGGGGGTTAAAGGCTTGTAGGCATGCTTCCCAGGCTATGTGAGGGGAGCATGATCTGGGCAGTTCAAGAGATTGCCTGAACCTTGCCTAGCCAATGGTGAACAAGGCAGGAAATTCTAATGGAAGGAGTACAAAAGGACTCCCATTTGTCTGAGTCGGGGCACTCCATTAAGGGAGCTACCCATTTATTCAGAAAGAATAAATGGAATGAAAACCTTCCTGACTTTCCAATGAATATCATTTATTCCTAGCCTAAACATATTTCTCACAACAGTGATTTATGTCCAGTGAATGCTCTCTCTCTTACACCTTCCTGCCTTGCCTCTTGGGTGGGGTCTTGAAACTGCTTTAACTCATCCCCAGCTGCTGGAGGGACGTTTCCCCTCATTCTTTCACGGGACAGATCATTCAAAGAAGGCATCCAACAAACCAGTTTTCAGACGACTTTAATCATCCATACTTGCTGCCCAAATACTGTACATGCAGGGAGAAGCCGTAAAAAGAATTTTCTCCTTGGGGAAATTGGCAAGAATATTGTACAAAAGAGCATGCACCCCTTCCCGGCCCTCAGCCTGCTGCACAGAACCACAAAAATATGCGTGTTCAAAAGATCCCCCCCACCCCCCACAGACACACACAAGGACACATTACAGACCACAGCTCTATCTTATTAGTACACTTGGTTAGTCCCCTTAAGTCCCTCCTCAGCTTTGGGGATTTTTTTTTAAATTTAACTCCGCCTTCACACTGATTTTCCAGGATTGGTTATTTCAACTCTGCTTTTTGAAAACCAACAATTAGTTGAATTCCACTCTTTAGAGCAGTGCTTCCCAATTTTTTTTTGGCCACAGAACCCACGGGAGCTTGAAATAAGAGTGAGGGAACCAAGGAGCACTTTGTTGAGCATCTGGAATCCCCTTGACATAAAACCAATTTAGGGAAATTTTGGTGCAAGATAGAGGCGATTGAGCCCTATAGATCAAGGTATTGCCACATGCAGTGTCATTTTCCATCATCTATGGAATTCAGGGTCTGTCATCTGAGACCCACCTAGGCTTAGGTCTTAGGTTTGTCCCCAGGTTAATTGCAGGTCGAGATTTTTTTCAGTCACTAATTCTAAGTCACCAAAAGACTGTCAGTGGAAGGGGGTATTCGTTTCATGAAGAATCCTCAAAGAATGTGATTATATGAGAATTAATGTATTTTTTATTCATAATATATTTGAGAGGCAGTGTAGCTTAGTGGTTAAAGGACCAGCTGACTTCAGAGCCAGGAAAACTCAGATTCAATACTCCTCTGACATATAACTAGCTGTGTGAACCTAGGCAAGTCACAACCTCTCAATGCCCACTCCCCCACCCCACCCCCCATACAGTGCTCTAAGATTCTAAATTGTTAAATAGTTGCCTTCTCACCAGGTGTCCCCAACATTGGTGAAAATCGCAGGTCTGGACATATTAAATAGGTTCATCTGAAGACAAGGTGATGCTGTAGCCAAAAAAAAAAAAATTCAACTCGTGAAATCACCTACTAAGTCAGAGAGGGGCTGCCAAAGGCTTCAGTGGAGAGGGATTCCCACTAAACACCCTGGTGAAATCACAGATCTTTTAAAGGATGTTTTAGAGTGAGAATTGTCACTAGTGTGATAATCTCCCGGGAACCCATTCACATCCCTTTGATCACCATGGTTCCACACAACCTGGTTTGGAAAATGCTAATTTGGTGGGACTGGAGAAGAGAGTGTCTTGGCAGGGGAGAAATGGTTTTAACCAAGAAAACAAAAACAAAACCCAAACTTTGTTGAGGTGATTATTGGCAAGGGCTGATCTCCTCTTCCCCCTGCCCCACCCCCAAGGTGTCTGTAATTGTAGCATTTTCATGGAGGGTTCCAGGGAAGCAAGAATCACAAGGGAGACCAGCACCAGGATGGTCACTGAACCCTAGTGGGAGTTTAAAACAGTGGCAAGTTAGATTAGGACACACTAGCACCTTGAGACTTGAGAATTTTCAGCAGGATTGGGATGGTTTTTGAAGATACCCTTTATCTATCATCCTGGTGGGAAAAGAAAGGGAAGGAGATAGAATAGAGTTCCTTCAAAGGAGGGTTATAAAGTTCAGTGAAAATTTTTGGTTTTCTCATCAAAAGCAGCACGTGGGCACTGGTGTTACTAGCAGATTTCTCTAGATGGTAACCTGGGGTAAGGCTGGACAGCTCCTAACCCTGGGTAGGGGACACCATCTTCACACCTCATTTTTCTTCTGATTGAGCTGGAAGGGACCCTTAGAGAACTTCTCATCTTCGCTGGAAGGGCCCTTTAACAATCTCATAATTCATCCCCACCCAATTTGACAGACAAGGAAACGGATGTCTAGAGAAGAGCAGAAATATGCTTGAGGTCACACACACACACACAGAGCCAATTAGTGGTTAAACTTTGAACTCTTGCCTCCTGATGCTCAGTCCAGGGTTCTGGTGCACCCTAATGCCTCCTCTAATCTCTGGCTTGTGACCAGTTGCTTCTCAGGACCCCTAAGTGGACAGGTTGCTATTCAGCCCCCCTGAGTGATCAAGCTCTCCTTGCCTCATTAGCATTTTACCCATCAGCACCACTTGTTAGCGTCATTTTAAATTCCAACTTAGAAAACTTCCAGATCATGACATACTCATTTTTTTTTCAGGGGTGAGGAGCAGGTCCATCATAGCTCCTGCACCAGCTTGGAGGTCTTCTGGGGCTACTGGAGCTGAACTCCTGAGTTTCCCTGATGTCTGTGGCAGTGTGAAGGGAGGAGCTGGGATGAGGAGGGGGGACGTGATGGGGAGGGGACAGATTTTGCTACACAGAAAGATTAAGCCCTTTTAAAGAAAACAAGGCCACCAGCATCAAAAGTGCTCACGTTCGCGAGGCATCGGGGCGATTCAACAAGGGCAGCTCTCTCCAAAGGAAGCCATGCTGCTCTCTTTGGCATCGCAAACATCGCTCTGAGACTTTCCGTCTCGGACAGAGCAACCCTTTCCCGGCAGGACCGGGGCCTTTCACTCAGCATCCAGGCCTCAGAAAGAACCCCCTGCGGGAACTGGAGAAGTCATTACAGAACATCACAGACGTATTTTCGGATGCAGCACGTGATTCTTCTTTGCAGGAAAAAAAAATTTTTTTTTTTTTTTGCTTTTTTCCATTCTCTGTGAAATGGATACAGGAATGAAGGGAAAAGGGGTGTTGCAGAGAGCAACAGAGAAGCCAACATCAATAGATGTGCCCATCTTCTTTTGGACTAAGGAACATTGCTCAGGCACGTAGCTGTGTCTCCTTCCATAAGCTCTGAAGGGAGGTGGCAGGAAGAGAGCTAGGGACATTTCCTCCTGGTCCCAGGCCTTAGACAACACTACAGAAGGTTCCCATATCTGCTTCATCACCTTCCTCAAAAGTCTGAGATGCCCACTGAGCTCTCTTGCCCAATGCTGGCCCATTGACAGCCCCCAGGAATCCACACTGACATTCAGGCACTGGTGGCCTTCTTCTCCAGGCATGCCCTCTCTTTCCCTCCCTAGATGCTAGACACAGACAGGATGACAGACACAATGAAACAGCACAGCTTAAGCCATGCTTCCATCTTTGCTTATAAAAATGTGAGGTATCCTGATAACCAGAGTCTTGGTGGGAGTGGCCCAGGGGGTCCTACCAATCACTGGAATAGTGAGTGGTGAGGTGGAGAGGACCCCAGCTGGATGACAGGGCTCCCAGCATTGCTTCTCAGGCAGGGTTGTGCTACATCTCATTTCCAAAGGAATCTGCTTGAAGTATGTGGTGCCTTCAAAACATTGCATCTGTTTCCTCTGAATAGCAAGCACAAAGATTTGCTCACTGGAATTTCCCTGGAGCAGCGGTCACATTGATCAGCCCCAGTGAGTCCAAGATGAATGAGCTGAGTGGGTTTCCGTTCCATGGAGGACCCAGTTTCCAGGCCCTGTTCCTGAGAAATGCCAGCACTCCCCAGGATGTGGGCCAGATGCCAAGAGATGATTAGTACGTGATATTCTCCAAGATGAAATGGGAGTGGTAAAGGAAGGGGTAAGGGTCTTGGAAATGGTATCGACCAGAGTTCCAAGGGGGATCTGCCCTCTTGTCCTTTCTAGCTATGGTTTTTCTGTGGATTTACTCCCAAGGAAGCCTGCTTTCCCTCAGAAGGGGGTTTTCTTCCTCCAAGGTCCTCCCCAAGACAGCCATCTGACATTTTTATAGCTATCTCCTCCTCCCCAACAAATACCCAAGGAGCCTGGGAAATCAGAATGGGGTCATGAGTTTTTGTGGAAGGATGCTGCCCCAAGAAAAAAGAAATAAGAGGTCAAACTCCTTAGCTAACCAAGTCAAGCTTCTGCTGGCCATGCTTGTAAAGAGGCCTGCCTCTGGTCATAACCATATTGAACCTCACAGTTATGACACCGTCTGCTACCTTGCAGGCTAAAGGGAACACCCCTAGGCACTTGCCTATCCCCAAACCATGCAACAGTGCTTCTGCCTCCCTTCAGTCCTGGGTTCTGGCTGAACAAAGGAATTCAGTCTAGACCAAGCCGTGTCCATGCATAGACCCTGGGACTAGCTCCCTCCTCTTGCCTGTGATAACATTTGGCCGAACAGTTCATGTGCCCATAACATTGGGGTAAATTACTAAGAAAAGAGAACAGAGGAAATGAAGCAATTTTGCCTACTTTCCACCCCTTGCCCAAAGGGCACAACTTTCTTAAGACTACAAGGAGAAGACCTTTAGGTCTGCCCCAGGCTGAAGCCAAGCAAGCAAAATTCTGAGCCCAGGCAGCAGACACAAGGGCTGGGGTCTCTCTGTGCTCTTCACAGGTGGGAATGCCAAGGAGACCTCCCTGACTGGCACTTGCTACAAAGTTCAGAACCCCCACATTGATGCTACAAACATCCACAAGCAACAGATGCCTTTATAGACAGTCTGTCTACACATCACACAGGTATGCACATGAGTATACAAAAGTGCAGAATGACCATGTTCTCACGCACACCTGGGAAAATAAGTTACAATGGGCAGACAGTTGATGTGAATGGATTTCCAAGAAAAAATGGGTTGTTGCCCTTTCCTTAGAGGAGGATTGGTAGGTGGGAAGGTATAGCCACCTCCCATGGGACCTTTGATCCAGGCACTAAGAAATGGAAGATTGACATGGTCAGGTAAGGGCCAGCCTTCAGGTGGCAGTGGAGCCAAGACTGCTCTCTAGGGAGAGTGCCACCACAGGCCACCCAATGCCAGAACTTGTCAATGAAGGCTCTGAATGTGAACACATTAGGCTTCAGGAGGTCCCTAGAAGTCTCAGCTCTGAGTGTGAGCACACACTCCCTGCTCATTCAGCCCCACCCTCTTCCAGCCCCCACCAAGCTGGAGGGAACCTCAGAAGTCATCTGGTCCAGAGATCTCCATAGCATCTCTGACTGTGACCCAGACTTCATTTTAGAAGCAGATGATCTCTCAGGTCCTTCCCAGGTATAGATCCAATGACACGAACTCACTGCCTTCTAGGGAAGTCCATTCCAGTGTGAAGCAACTCTGATTTCTAGCACAGAGGCAGCATGGTGTAGGGATTAGAACAGCTGACTCTAAAGCCAAGAAGACAGTATAAGCTCCATCCCTCTCATACTGAGAGCTGCCTCTCTATAATCTGCCCATACTGGTTCTAGATCTGCCCTCTGGGATCAAGCAGGACACAGGTCTAATTCCTCCTTCCAGTGATATTGCCTTCCCCCGAGTTTTCTCCAAACTAAGTTACTCTACTTCCTTCCTTCTGTTAGTCCTCTAACAGATATAATTTTGCACCTCCCCTCCATCCTGGTCACTCTCCTCTTGGGTTCCAGGTGATCACCATCCTTCCCCAAATGTAGGCTTCCCTCTATCCATCCCCAGGCATTATCTCCTGAGGGGTGACCTCCCCAAAGATGACCATGCCAGGTGTGCCCAAAGACCACAAAGATTGCCAGCTGGCATCACCACCTAATTGGGCCTGGGTGACCTGTGGCTATGTCACCCCACATTGACCACAGGCCTTTGGGAGAACCCAGAAGGGATCATGAGAACTTGGGACAGACTGTTTTTGTCTCTGACAAAAAGACATTCATTTCCTGCACCATCTATTGCTGACCAAATAATGTGACAAGAGGACCCTGATCTTTGACTTAGGACGCAAACTTACCATTCCAGCCCCTTCTCCGGCTTTGGGAACAGTGAGTCCCTCAGTTGAGAGGGGGAGATCCCTTCCTACTCAGCTGGGGAAGAAAACGGGGTATGGATGGTTTTGTCCTTACCGGGGGTGGGGGAGTCCCATTTTCAGACTGACTGGCAAGGCTCCAGGATTGTCTGGAACAATCCTTATTTTCTTTACCCTTGTCACTAGGTATACACTGCACACACATGTACCCACATGCCCCTCCATGCACACGCACACTCACACTCTTATGCTCTCAGGACATCCAGCCAGATTCTAGGTAACACAGACATCAATTATTATTACTAGTGATTCTTGGGTCAATCGAGAACAAGGAAAATGATCTCCTTTGGAGGATCTGGGGCTTCTGATTGCCCTCCCACCCTGCTTTGTGAAAAGTCTGGCCCAAAGCACACAGCCAGAATCCTTCCTCTGGTTTGTTCTCAGTTCCTCAGACACTGTCCTCAACTCCATTTGTCTGAGTAACATTTCTCCTTTTCCTATTGATGAAGAAAGACGTGCCTTGTCTTCCTGAGGCATGAAAGGGGGACTTCCTGGAACAAAGTCTCAAAGCTACAGAGGAGGAAGGTAACCTGCTCCTGCTGCCCTTAGAGCTCAGTCTTGGTGTTGAGAACACCTCCCTGCATCTGCCTTATATTCTGTTTATCAAATATATGCTCAGCCTCCAGCCCAGAGAAAGCCTTGCAAGGACTTCCCAAGAGGATGAGAAGGTCCTGGTGGCCAAAAAGAAAACATTCCCAAGCCTGGACACAGGAGACAGAAGACTGGCCAATAGTGATCCTATAACACCCAGCCCAGGGGAGGGGGCTCTTCCCATGTCCAAGCAGGGCTAACAGATACTGCATTCAAGTATGTTACTTATCCCAAACCAGAGCAAGGTGCCTGTGGCTGGGTGGCATCCAAAGGTACAACAACTTTTCAGGGGTCCCTTGATTGAACCACAGCTGTGACCTCAACAGAAAGATAGACCTTTTTCTCAGAGCTAGCCTGATTTCCCCCACATACACACACACACACACACACACACACACACACACACACACACACACCAATCCAGAGGGGACCAATGGTGCACATCTTCCAGGGCAAGCTCTGGCCAGAATCCATTAGGGAGTGGCAGAAGGCCAAACGAGGCAAGGGCTTGGGGAGCGACACATATTGCTTGGTAAAGAATTGGTGGTCTTGATAGTCCCAGGGGTCCAGGGTGAGAACTGAGTTGCTTCACTCCTGGGAGAAGGGTAGAGGACCTCCTTCCCTGAGCAGACCCTCAGAGACAAGAGGTACAAGTGCTGGAGATGCTCAGGCACAAAAGATGAGGGGCTTAGTGCCAGGGAACTGAGTAAATGGTGGGGGGCCCTTGGGCTTTGCTCGATCTTTGGTGGAAACACTTCCAAACCCAGAGTCTGATGTCAGCAGTGGCCTGGGTCACCCACAGAGCCTTGGTGAGGTAAAGGGTTTTCTTCAGGAATTATCCCCCTCCATTACCATTGTAGGGGATGGAGTGGGGGGTGGGAGTGTCCTTCCGAGGTACAGCTCAAGGTTGGCAGCAGGACATCACTATTCTGATGGGCTCAAAGCCATTCTTGGAGAAGCTGTTCTCTGACCACCAGCAGGGCCCCATGTAGACAGTCTCCTCCTGAATTGAGAGAGGGAAATCAGAGAGCCTGGTGGTGGGTTTTATGCTGTTCTCCTGCTCCCAGGAGGATGCAGTCATGAAAGACACTTGGCATCTCCTGGCAGCTACTCGGGAATGGAAGATGTTTCACATGCAAGGAGGGCAAATGATGAATCCAGGACCATTCGGGGAGGCACGAGAGGTCTTAGCTTCCCAAGCACTCCGGGCCCCTTCTTCCCTTGGGAGCCTTGCCCAGTGCACGTGCTACATGCTACAAGATGCATTGAATGAGGTGCCAGTGCTGAGGAAAGATGCTGAAAGAGGGAGGTGGCCCTCAGTGGGCAGAGGCTCCTGGGTCGGGGAGGACTCCCCCAGCAGGGCTGCAGCAAGGGTGAGGTCTGCCTGCGGCAGGCTACATTGGGCGCTACATTCCCCAAAAGGGAGGGGTGGGCCAACAGTGCTGAAGAGGATTCGTTTGGTCAGATCTTTTCCTAGAAGGAAAAAACAGGTGGGACAACTGCACAGTGGAAGGGAAACTGAGGGTGCTCACATTACAGGCAGCGGAGTCAGGCAGATGGACAGACAGGCGGACAGACAGACGGACAGATGGACGGCGGAATGGTCACCCTCCTCAGAGACCCTCAGGAAAGACAACACAGACATGACTCTGATCCCTCAGCAAAGAGGCACGATGGCAAGGAGGACCGGACCGCTGCGTTCACCAGGACTCGATATACATGAGATGGCCCCGGCTTCTTTAACTCTGGACACACACATACATGTATGTATGTGGACTGGATACATGTGTACACGTAGAAATGTAAAAATAGACACACGTATACATACAGGTATACCGAAACATGTACACATACATATTTGTACAGGTACATGGATTGTGTACACACACATACATTCTCAAGAAATGTACGCGCGCGCACACACACACACACACACACACACACACACACACAGAGGAGTCTTCTCCTGCCTGCTGAGATGGCCCAGACAGCAAAGTGCGGAGGCCAATAGAGCGTGAAGAAGTTGTTCTAGGAAGAGATGGCAAGATGCTATGTACACTGAGCCACCTGGGGGAGGGCGAGGAGGCTGGCCCACATCCCTGCCCCTACACACACATCTGGCCTGCCATCGCCGACCTCGCCCTCCCAAGATCCAGGAGCCCATCTTCCTAGGAGCAAGAGGGGCTGGTTGAGCTCTCCAGGGAAGACTGGGAGAGACGCCGGGTGAGGGGACCCAAGGTGGAGTCGGCCACAGAAGATGTGGGGAAGAGTTTGTACCAGCCGGTGACCACATTGCTCAGATCCAGCTCTTCCAGTACAATCTGGGCCATTCCCATGAAACACTTGTGGTCCATGCGCCCATAGTCTCCCCAGACAATCACCTGCAAGGAGGGAAGGAAGAAGGTGCTGAGAGGTGAGCTGCCCGCCCTGGCTTTTTCATTGGAAATAGTCTGGTTCCTTTCCTGGATGCTTACATATACCCCATTCTTAAAAAGTTTTCCCTAGATAGGCCTGACCATCTTCTCAAGCTGCCATCATCTGTCGCTGCTCCTCCCTGTCTCCCGAGGGAAGGGCCAACTATACTTGCCGCCTACATTTCCTGTTCTCACGCTGGCTTCTTAGCCCTGAACCATCTGGCTTCCATCTTCAGCACTCACCTGAAACTGCTGTCTCCAAAGTTACCACTGATATCTTTCTTGTCAAATCTGCCGAATTCTTCTCAGTCCTTATCTTTTTCGACCTCTCTACAGTGTTGGACCCTGCTGGCCACCTTCTGGACACCCTCTCCCTTCTGAGCTTTTGTTACTTTGCTCTTACTGTCTCTATGAATGCCCCATCTCAGCCTCCTTTGCTGAATCTCCATCCATCCTTCCCTCTATGGCTCTGTGCTGGGTCCTTTACTTTTTTTTTTTTTAATCTCTATACTGTCTCACTTTCTACATCCCAGACCATCGCCAGTCATCGTGACTTTTGTCTTGCGTTTGACTTCGATAACTCTGGAAGACAGAGCGAGGCTGACAGTATGCAACTCTACCTCACTCAAATTTAATTCACACTCAAGTCAAGACATCACTGCGTAATGTCTCCGGGCCTCTTGGAAAACAAAAACGAAGGATGAACAACTGTCTCACTTGGTGATTTCATCAGCTCCCATTAGTGCAACTGTCATCTTTACGCTGAAGATACTCCAATCTAAACATCTAGCCCTGACCTCCCTCGAGCCAGAATGGCTAGACTCATCCCCTTGGGACCAAAGCCCTCCATGACATCTTGGACATGTCACTGTGGATGTCCCATAGACATCTTAAAGTCAACCCACCCAAAATGGAAGCCATCATGCTGGCCCTCAAACCTCTTTCTCTTACAAACTTTCTTATTCCTACTGAGGAATAAGAAGGCATGCACTGCCTTTCTTTCAGTCATTCAGATTTGCAGCCTTTGTTATCCCCAGCTCCTCTCTCCATGACCACACATATCTAATCTGTTGGCAAATCTTGTCCCATGGGGTGGCTAGGTGGTGAAGTGGATAGCGCATGGACTCTGGAGTCAGGAGGACCTCAAATCCAGCCTCAGATGCTTGACACTTATTATCTGTGTGACCCTGGACAAGTCATTTAACCTGATTGTCTCAAAAAAAAAAAACAACCTACCACCACCAACAAAAAACAACAAACAGAAATCTTGTCTTTTCTGTTTCCATGACACCTCTTGTCCTTGTCTCTCCATCTCTCCACTGACATGGCCACCATCATTATCTCTTGTCTAGACTGTTCAATGGATTTGTAATTTTTTCTCTTGCCTCAAGTTTCTCCCTTCTCCAATCCATCCTTCACTTAATTGCCAAAGTGGATTTTCTAAGGTGTTGATGTTACCATGTTACTTTCTTGCTCAATAAAATCCCATGGCTCTCTATTACTCCCAGGATCTCATATAAAACTGTGGCTTTGGCACAGGTTTTCAGAACCCGGCCTTCTTGGTGTACCTATGTTCTTTGCTCAGCCGTGAGGTGTCTTCTTTGTCTGGGAAGCTAAGAGGTAACTTAAAGAGGGTGAGCCTTGTCCAGTCCAAACAACTGCTGGTGCCTCTCCCTCTGGGATTACCTTCCATCCACTCTGCGGGAATCTCATCTATACCTCGTTGTTTTCATGTTGTTTCCCACATTAAAATGTGAGTTCCCTGAAGGCAAGGACAGTTTTTGTCTTTCTTTGCAGCCCTCACCCTTTGCACAGTGCCTGGGGCATTTGCCAGTTCAGTCATTTTCTTTTGTGCCTGACTCTTCTTGGCAAAGATACTGGAGTGGTTTACCATTTTCTTTTCCAGGTCATTTTACAGAGGAGGAAACTGATGCAAACAGGGTGAACTGACTTGCCCAGGGTCACACAGCCAGTAAGTGTCTGAGGCCCAATTTGAACTCAGAAAGATGAGTTTTCCTGATTCCAGTTCTCTATTCACTTTCCTGTGGCAAAGCAAGTGCTTAATAAATGCTTATGGACAAACAGATCTTATTGATGCCATCCCTACTCTCTCTCCAATTCATCCTCTTTTCTCCATGGATATAACCACCACCCAGGTTCCTGCCCTCATTACCTCTCACCTGAATTAGTGCAAGTTTTTGTCTTCCCATACCCAGCACGTGGCACCTGCTAAGTATTGATGGATTGGCTAAAGGATGGGGTTATAGGCTGTAAATCTGGGAAGAGCCTTAGAGAGCATCTAGTTCTTAACTTTGGGGTCCAGGAACTTGGTGTTTTTTTTAATTGATTATATTTCAATAGAATTGGCTACTTTTGTGATCCTATGGATTCTGTGTATTTAAGAGCATGATTCTAAGAGGGGGTTTATTATAGGCATCATTGAACTGCCCAAGGGGTCTAATGGTATTAAAAAAGTTAAGAACCCCCAGCCCTCTCATTTTGCAGATAAGGAAACTGAAGTCACACATGGTGTGTAAGTAGGAGTCTTGGTGCCATAACTAGTCCACTTTCCACCCCACGTGCTTTGGACAGGTCCCATGTCTGAGGGGAAACTCACAACCCACTGTGATACAGTCCATCCTGGGACTGTATGTCCTCAACTTATCTCTGAATCTGTCCCCATTCTCTTTGCCCCGTCCTCTCCTTAGCCTCCCATCTGGGACTTGAACTGAATTCTTGGAGCCAGGGTAGTGAAAGAGTCACCCTGGTATATTCAAAGGCTCTAGCCCCAGGCTTTGGGCCTCACTGAACCATGTCAGCTTCCCAGGGCCTGAGCTCCTGCTTGAAACTGATTCAGGGGGACCTTTGTCTTCAGCCCCAGGGCTTTCTTCTTCTCTAAATCCTAAACTCCCTTGATCTCTAACCCCTAACTGGAGTCACTGAACTCTGACCTGCTTGGGAAATCGGCCAGTCCCAATCCTCCTCTTCCTCCCCCTCCCTACAATCAACCCTAAATGCTTTTGTCACCTCTTGTCATTCTTCCCTCTTCCCTCTCCCTTCTCCTGCCCACCTCTCCCCAGCTCCTTCCAAGATCATTAAGGTATAAGTCTAAGATTTATATAGAAAGGAGAACAGAATCTGTATATGGGAAAATAAAACAGATAGCAGAGTGGAAAGGATGAGAGAGCCCCTGGTTCTGGAGTTGGAATCCTGACTGAGCTGTGCAAGCAAAACACTCAAATCCAGCCCCTGAGCAAAGCACTTTATTTCTCTGATCCTCGGTTTCCTCATTTATATAATGGGAACAAGCTACTTACAAGATCTTTTTATTAAGTTCCTACCACAAGCCAGGCTCAGTGTTCTACTATGTAGCTAGGGATACAAAGTCAGAAGACAGTCCCTGTCCTGAAGATGCTTACATTTTAATGGAGAAGACAAAGTGTAAATAATTAGAGAATCACTCCATAAACTTTAAAGCACCCTGGAATGGGAGTTGTTAATTACTACTACTACTACTGCTACTACTACTACTACTGCTACTACTATTACTACTACATCAAGTAGAATCTACTTCAGAGGATGCAATTGATTTACATATGAAAAATCTATCTAGTCCTGGATGGTGCCTAAGCTTTCTGACATATCTTTAAGTGAAGTCATGGGTCTCTCCCTGGTTTGATCCAAATGGTTCTCTCCTGAATGGGACCCTATACACCCAAGTCTCCTGCCTGACTGGGAGTCAGGAAGGCTTATTCAAATCCTGCTCCTGGACCTCAGTTTCCTCCTCTATGAAATATGACTCTGCCTGCTCTGGGGTAGTTAGACAGTGCAGTGAACAGAGCACTGGGCTCTAGAGTCAGCAAGACTCATCTTCCCAAGTTCAAATCCAGCCTCAGACACTTACTAGCTGTGTGACCCTGGGCAAGTCACTTAACCCTGTTTGCTTCAGATTCCTCATCTGTCAAATAAACTGAAGAAGGAAATGACAACCACTCTAATATCTCTACCAAGAAAATCCCAAGTGGGGTCATGGAAAATCTTATATGACTGAAAAGTGACCGAACACCACCACCTCATTCATTCATGCATCCTGCTTTGACCACTGAGTTGGGCAGGAAGCTTCCACAGGTTGTCCCCGACTGCTGAACCACTTGCTAGCCAAGTCTCCATTCTCCCGCCAAGGGAAATACCAGTTACTCCAGACAGGTACAAGGACAAATTAACTCGACTGCACACACAGGATTCTCTCACAGTTGAGGTCAAATGAGGCCCTGAGCCTGAGGATTGGGGTCCCCAGCCCCTTCCCGATCCTGTCTCCTTGCCTTAGCTCTTTTCTCCACCTCTGGGGTCCTTGACTAAAAGAAAGGCACATTTTTTCCTATCTAGTCCCAACAGACCCTGCACTTGGCTTCAGGCCCTCTGGGCTGCCTTGCAGCCCCAGGCTCAGGGCAGCTGAGCCTTACCTACTGGCCCATTCCCTCTGTAAAGGTCTATTCTTCTGTGTTATACAGTTATTAAGTTTATAGCTATAACATTTATATATTTATATGCTGTTCAGTCACTTTTTCAGTTGGGTCTGACTATGACCCCATTTGGGTTTGTCTCAGCAAAGATACTGGAGTAGTTTGCCATTTCCTTCTCCAGTTCATTTTACAGGTGAGGAAACTGAGGCAAACAGGGTAAAGTGATTTGTCCAAGGTCACTCAGCTAGTAAGTGTCTGAGGCCAGATATGAACTCAGGTTTTCCTCACTCTAGGCCACTGTACCACGGAACTGCTTTCAGTTTGGTTTAACTCAACTCAACTCGTTCAGTTCAGTTCAGTGTGTCTACCACCTATGTGATCTTGGGCAAATAAATAGGCCTCACTTTCCTTATCTGTAAAATGAAAAAGTTGAACTAGATGAGTTAAGGTCACTTCCAGCTCAAAATTCTAGAATCCCATGAATTCAGCACACATTTATTAATGGTCCCGGGGGCTGGCCCTTATGCCCTAAGGATCTATGGGTTTATAATTCACAGGAGCCTAGAACCTCCAGTCGAGCTGGATGGGGCGTCAGAAGCCATCTCATACAACTTGTATCAGAACAAGAGTCCCCTTTTCAACAGCCTTTGCTTGGAGATTGCCAGTGAGGGGTACCCCCACTCCACTGGGGCTAGATTTGTTAGAATCAAGGTTGCCCATTTCCAATCTGCATCCTAAGTTCCCTGGCCCCATCAAGCCCCCCGGGTCCAGCCACATACCACCACCAATTTCTCTTTCCTGAGTCCTCCTCAGCAGGAGGGCAGTAACAAGAAAACATTCCTACCAATTCTCCACTTGCCTTTCCCTTTACTGAGCAGTGCCTCAGCCATCTAGTACCTGCCCAACCCCACCCTCAGACAGGAAAGCTTAGGGCCTCCCCACTGAAGCCCTGGCTTTACCCAGAACCCTCTGCTTCAAGGAAACTCACCTGCAACACCTTTCCCTGGGGACCCTCATCGAATAGCAGGGCCTGATGATACAGGGGGTCACATGTCTTCTTGGCCACTCTCGTCTTCTTCTTGGCCAAGCAGGCTCCGTTCTCGAGCAGGTAAACCTTGATGTAGGTGGCTGGAGGAAGGAGAGTGCAGTATGTCAGATATGGGAGGCCCAGGGCATCATCCCTAGAGCATGATCATCACAACCACCTTCAAATAGCCCAAACTTGACCGGTGGTTATCCAGCCTCTGCTCTAAGACCACCCATCACAAGGACTCCGTTGCCGCAGGATGCTGCCCATTCCACTTTGGAACAGCTCTGTCGGGGAGAATTCCCTTCCATCCATCTGAAATCTGCCTCCATGAAACTCCCACTCTTTGTCCTCTGGGGCTCAACAGAGCAAGCCTGCTCCCTCTTCCACAGAGCCCTCTGAATACTTGAAGTCAGTGGTCCTGTTCCCTTCTCTTCCCAAGGCTCATCCACCCAGTGGCAAAATAGCAAGGCCTTTACCATCCAGGTTCCTTACTCTGGACACTCTCCACCTTATCAGTGTCCTTAAAATACGGTACCCAGTATTGAATCCACTACTCTAGATATGGTCTGATGCTATGGTGTAGCAGAACTGTCTCAGCTCTGACCTAGACTTTAGAACTTTCTTAATGCAGCCCAAGATTGCATTCTCTTTTCTGGGAAACAATCAGGCTTAAGTGACTTGTCCAGGGTCACACAGCTAGTAAGTGTCTGAGGCTGGATTTGAGCTCAGGTCCTCCTGATTCTAGGGCTGGTGCTTTATCTTCTGTACCACCTAGCTGCCCCTGAATTCTTATTTTTGGCTGCCATCCCATACTACTGATATCAATGTATCATAATACTAATAATTCTATATATAATATCTATACTAATGTAACATAATGCTAATACACAATGACCTTACAATCCATTGAAACCCTCAGATCTTTTTTCAGGCAATAAAAGAGATAGTCAAGTCATGTACTTGGGAACTTGATTGTTTTGAACCCAAGTTTAAGATTTTACCATGGTGCTGAATGGGTTCTGATTTTTTTAGACCTTCTTCTAAGCTGATATCCAATCATTAATGACTATTCTCTTATAGTCTAATCAACCAGCTCTTAGTCTACTTAACTGTATGTGTGTGGTTAGACCAGAGTCTAATCACATACCCCAGGCCAAGTCTTGTCCATAATAATAAGTGCAAGTAAGTTACACTAATCCCTCACCTACCAGCCTGGAAAACTTGCCAGAAAAGAACAGGAGATCCGAAATTTCTTTTCCTTGGTAAAGCTTTGTCGGATCTTTGCCACCACTCTGTCCTTCCTAGCTCCTTCAATTGACCCTCCATTGGCACAGCTTTGCCCATCCTGGGCAACCTCTCAGAAGCCCTCCAGCTCTCCAGTTTTTCCTAAAACGTAGCTTCTACAATCAGGTGAGGAGAAGTAGACTGCCCCACCTCATCCTTCCCACTGGAAGTTGAATGATGGAGGTTAGGCTTCATGTAGGAAGCATGTCCACAATTCCTTGGCCTCTTAGGATGTCGGTATCCTTGCTCTTTCAGAATTCCACATCAGCCTCAGGCTGAGAAGTAGGACCTTAGAGACCTCATGTCTCATCCTACCTCCTCATTTTACAGAGAGGGCCCAAGATCACACAGCTGGCAATATCGCAGAACCAGGACTTGGACCCAGGTGTTTTTAAATCCAAAACTTCCAAGTTGGGGTGCCACCCATAACTGATGCCTGGGACATCTCAGAGACTTGGCTGTCCACCACCCAGCCTAGCCCCTAGGACTTGACCCTGACTTGGCTCTATGTTAGCCTTACCTGGGAGGGACTTAGAGCCCAGTTTGGGGGTAAGACCTCGGGCCTCGATCACTTCCACCTCAAGCTGACCACTTCGGTCCATCATTGCAATATGAACATCCCCTGGGCACCAAGAGAGAGAAAAATGAGGTACTTTCTGTTGTCCACAGCCATGAATGGAACTGGGTTAAGTGGGGTTGATCCCTACACTTCTTCCGATGATAGGAAAATTCACATAACAAATAGTCCAAGGAGTAGAGGCAGGGAAATTTCTCGAGTTATAATAAATTAAATTATTCAGTTTGTTGACTGTCCATGCATAACATGGTTTGGCGCATGCCTAGGCCACCAGAATGGTGTCACCCATATGGGAGATGCTTGAGAGCGGCTCCTGGGAGACAGAAGACCTGATATACTTGGACAGTGTGTGTTGGCCTACCATAAAGGTTGGCAGTAGCCTCTTTCTGTTGGCTGCATAGCTGGAACTAGCTGAATCCTGTCTGTCTCTTCTTGCCTCAAGTCCAGAGAAGGACTCATTCACTCATATCAGGTGATGGGGACAGTGCCACCTCCCCCTTCTCTTAAGCCACATAGCCCCCAAGAAATGGGCTTAGAGCTTTTGTCTGTTTCATTTGTCCTTTGAGTTTCTAGGTACAGGGAGTGAGTCCCCAACCTGGGAGCTTGAGGCAAGGGGATATTGGAGCCTGGGGGTAGGGGTGAAATGTAAGAGACCTGGTCTCAGACATGTGGTTTGGGGGGAACCCCGGCTTGCTTTTCTCTCTCCGCCATGACCCTATTGCATCGAGGCCCCCTTCCCAGCTGCCATCCAACATCCACTTGGGCAACCCAGACTCATTTTCATAACACACAGATAAGACAGGCAAGTAAAATGTGATCCAGAGAAATTATATATGCAAACCAAAACAAAAAAGACTCTGGGATCAGCAACTGGTTTTTTGGGGTTGTCCATAATGTTTGCATCATTCAAGTCCAGGCTAAATTTATCAGGTTGGTAGAGAGAGGGCTGGACTGAGGGGTCAGGCTGGGGAGGGTAGGGAGCTCTTGTGACCTTGTCTGCTTGCCCACAGCTGCATAGGGGTGCTTAGGGGGACATTCTAAGTCTCTCCTAAGCAAGCAACAAGGCTCAATGGAGCCCAGTCCTTCACAGCTTTGGTCTCCAGAGGGCACTGCTCTTAAAGGCCAGTCTAGAATTACAGGAGTGATGAGTGACTCTCTGCCTTGTCCCACTGACACCAGAGAGAACCTTGACCTTTGGGTGTCTGATGACTTAGCATCATGAGCTGTGAAGCTACAGAATGGGGGACTGAGGTTAGACTTTGGGAAGCACTTCCCAGTGATGTCTACACCATGCTACCTAAATATAGACATCCTTCTTATCTTCTGCACCCCTGTTCACCCCCATCCCCCCACAATATTGGGGAGCTTTCACCTCGTCTTGCCAGGAAATAGGCCTCCAGGCCCTCTCCATACCATGCATGGAGCTTCCCTGTGTACCCCAACCTTCTTTCCAGCTACCCTTTTTATGCTGGCCCCTTCTCCTAGAATAGAAACTCCTTGAGGGTGGTTTTGCTTGCTTGTATTTGAATCCGTAGAGATTAGCACAGGGCCTGGCACAAAGTTTACCAGGTCTCTCTGTCTCTGTGTCTCTCCACGTCTCTGTCTCTCTGTGTCTCTGTTTCTCAGTCTTTGTCTCTCTGTCTGTCTCTGTCTGTTTCTCCTTTAACTGTCTACACCACCTACAATTCTATTTATCCACAAGCTAATGGGGGAGGAGAGTCAGGAGAAATGGGACGTTCCATCTCCTCCCATATCATCTAGTGATGAAGCAAGCTCTCTCTGCTGTTCCCAGACAAGACAGTGGTCCCTTCAGCCCCTAAGAAGAGAACTGAAGAAGAATGTGGCCCTTGCCCCCACCCCAGTCACTTTAGGAGACTCACCCATCGGAGGTGTCCCCAGTGTCTGTCTCCCCACAATCTGGGCTGGCCCCAGGCCATCCAGGAAGTCACTGAATTGGCTCTCGGCCCCCAGCCTGGCAGTAGGGAAGATGAACCTGTGGACAACAAGATAAAAAGGAAGTCCAGAGCACAAGGTCAGGACACCCTGGGGATGTGGAGACACCAGTACCCGGGGCCAAGGTCCAATCCTACCTGGGCTTTTGCTTCCCCCCCTGCAGGGCAGGAGGAGGGTAGGGGAGTTCTGAGTCAGAGATCTGTGTTCAAATATTGCCTCTGCTAGTTACTGCCTGTTTGAACTTGGGTATGTCAACTCCCCTCTCCTGAGTCTCAGTTTCCTCCACTGTAAAATGGGATCATTTGTCATACCCATCTCTCAGGATTGATGTGAGGAAAAGGTTTTGTTAATGTAAATGTATGAAGAAGTCCCTGTGCCCAGGGCTGAGGGAGAGGCACATTTAGATTTAAAAAAAGAAACAAAGCCTATGCTTCCATGGAGTTTGCAGTCTAACGGAGATGGCCAGGTGGACGACAGATTGGGCCATAGCACTGGGAGCAACCTGTTAGCCCACCTCAGTTTACCAATGGACCAAAGCCCTTGGAATAAGGTAAAGTGCTATAGAAATAGGAGGAGGAAGAAGAGGTACAAAATGAGATCATTGGAAAACAGGCCCATCCATGGTAAGAGAGGCGATCATATAAGCAGCATGGTGATGGTAGGCAATACCGAACGGGATCATAGATCTGGGGTCGGGAGGGGCCTGAGGCCATGCGGAACGGCCCCTTGATTTTGCAGATGAGGAAGCTGAAGCCAGGGGGTTTCCATTAGATTGTAAGCTCCTTGAGGGCAAGGGTCTTTTGCTTCTTTTAGCATTCCCCGCCCTTAGCACAGTGCCTGGCACATGTGTGCTTAATGAATGATTAATTGATTGATTGGTTAGTGACCTGACCAGGATCAAGCAAGTAGCAAACATTGAAGGCAGAAGTTCAGCCCTGGCCTGTGTTTTTAGAACCAACACTTGTTCTGACACACCATATCGCTGCAGAATTCTAATAGTCCATTCCCCTCATTTCACAGAAGAGGAAACTGAGGCTCATAGAGAAAAAGGAACTTCCCAAAGTCCCCACAACAAGAATGGAACACAGCTCTCTTGGCTCCTAGGCAAGGACTTTCTCAAAGCCTTGTTACCCTTGAGTTCTGACCCAAATCCCAGAGTCCAGGCCTCCAATTCTTGGCTCTCACCACTATTCTGTACTTAGTACCTCTTGAGGGTAGGATTCTCTTCCCCTCTGGATTGTATGGAGGTTGGGGAGGGAAGGAAAGAGAATAAGAGAACCATCGAATGAATGCCAGAACTCAGAAAACTGCCCCACTTTACAGGTGGAACAACTGAGGCCTGAGGAGAGAAATATCTAATGTCTCTTTGAGCCTGAAATGTGACATCTGGGACTCTTACAAAGGAGGGGTCCCTGAGCCCACCCCATGCCCAGGTGATATGAGGGAACAGGCAGGTAGGACGCACGTGCCATCGGAGCTGTTGCTGTTGGTGCTACCATCGGTGGATTCTCGACTCCCTTGACGTGTGACCCTGCTTCTCATCTCCACAGCAATCCCGGTCTCTGTGCTCCGCCTGATGTTGCTTGGTAGTTTCTTGGTTCCACCCTCTAATGCACAGAGAGAGAACCCAGGCATCAACCACGGAAGAGTGGAAGGAGAGAAAACTGTAGCAGAGATTTCCTGGGAGGGAAGTGAGCCACAATTACTGGGGGCCCCAGTGATTCCTAGTTGTCCCCCCTGGGCTGAGGAGCTCAGGACCCTGGCAGGCTGAGAGTGGAAGGGAGGAAGCCTTTGAGGCCTGCATGGCCTTCCCCTTCGATCCCTTTTTGAGAGCAAGGAAGAACACTACCCAGAGAGGGGAGGGTCTCAGCCCCATTTGGGAGGAGATGGGCTACAACAGGATAGTCCCTTATACATGAAGAGAGATATACCATATCTATAATCCCCTGAAGTCCCCCGGCAAAGATCACGGATTTCACACACCCCAGAATTTGACAACCCTCATTCCCACCCCTACCCCACCCCATCTTTTGTTCCTTTGTAGGTATGAACAATTCTACCTTGGGTTTACCCTCTTTCTACCCAACACTATCCTGGAGGCTATAAATGCCAGACCAACCCCACTGCCGTCTGCCATCATAAATCCCAATACCCCATTGGAGTCTGACACCATTTACAGAATCTTCATCCCATGATCAGTACCCCACTGTTTGTCTGTTAATTTTATATACGCATCATCTCAGACCTACAACTCTCTCTGACACCATCTCAGAGCCCATCACTGTTGGACTAACACCCTTCTCTGTGTGTGACAATATCATAAACGCCATTACCCTAAGATCAAGCACCTTCTTCTGCCTGAAAGTATCCCAAACTTATATCCCCAGATCTACACCTCCCTCTCAACCTGATACCATCACAAAAGCTATCACCCCCCCATCCCCACCCCTCAACCAACATTCCTTTTTCTTGACAATATCACAAACCCTTAGCTGGGTAATTTAGGGGCAGATCACTCACTTTCTGGGTCGCTAGGTGGCGCAGTGGAAAGAGTACCAGCCCTAGAGTTAAATATGACCTTAGACATTAATTACAATTATTATTGTGAACCTGGGCAAGTGACTTAACCCTGTTTGCCTCAGTTTCCTCATCTGTATGAGGAATGAGAATGAGGGGGAGAAGCAAATTACTTTAGTTCATTTGCCAAGGAGACCTCAAATGGGGTCATCAAGAGTCAGACTGAATAACAACACTCACTTTTCTGGCTTTTAGTTTCATTTGTAAAAATTGCAGAGGGCAAAGAGGAAAAGATTGACTATGTAATCTCTAAGGATTCTTTCAGCTTTAAGATGCTATGATCTTTTTTATGCTTTTTTTTTGGATGGGGGAAGGCAGGGCAATTGGAGTTAAGTGACTTGACCAAGGTCCCACAGCTAGCAACTGTTAAGTGTCTGGTACTGGATTTGAACTCAGGTTCTCCTGACTCCAGGGCTGGTGCTCTATTCACTGCATCACTTAGCCACCCCTGATGCTATGATCTTTTACTGGACGCTATCACAGACCCCAATATCTCCTTCATAACAACTGATATTTACTTATTTTTTCCAAATTAGGTTTTATTAATAAGACAGGTAAAAACTGATTTATCAATCTTCACATAGAACTGCAGAAGAAGCTGGAAAAAAGGCCTCATTTTAAAAACAAAATGCATCAAATACAAGGTTCTTCTACCTAAGTACTTGAGATTGTCTTCTTGGGATATTTCTTCCCATCTACAAAATGCAAAGCGCTGGAAGCCAATGTTTTTGCATTCACTTAGACTGCTTGTAATAATCCTGATCCATTTTCAAAGTCCGCTTGCAAATGTTTACTGTGCAGGACACTCCACTTTGTCTCTTGCCTTTTGCTACATTTTTGCACTTCCTTTTAGCTTCATCCTAAGTGCTGCTACAGAATTTGTTTCCTGTTGTCCTTTGTCATTCCCTTTGTTGATTTCATTCAATTACATACATTCCTGATCATCTGGGTAGTTTTCCTTATTTAAAAAAATAAAGAAAACCTTGAGGTTTGCCTCAGTGTTCATGTCTGTTTGTTGGCTTTTCCTTTTCTAACTTTTGTTTTACTAAATATGGCTAGCCTCATTTTATAAATATATGTGATATTGCAACCAAGTCATATTTAGAAACTGATTTGCCCGAACAATAAAATATTAATAGTTCTCTTAAAAAGGGGGGGGCAGGTTGTGTGATGCAGTTTTTTGGGTTTTATATTGTGTGTACTTTCTCAATAAATATCTCTTGAAAGTTTTGTAACACCCGGTGGATGAAGCAAGCTTATTCTCATTGCTCTCTTGGTAGGTTGAAGATATCTGTTACAAGTGATATTTATTGAAAAGGTATAAAACTTTTCAAAGTTTGCAAAGCAGCTTATTCTTACCCCATCACCCATTTGGTACACATAATAACCTGTGAGATAGATATTAACATCCCCTTTCACAGATGAGGAAATTTGGGCTCAGACACAGAAAAGTGATTGCCCGTGGTCACACAACTCTCGTGGGTGAGAGGTGGGATTTAAAACTGGGTCTTCTTAACTCTACGGCCAGTCCTCTATCCACTAGATCACACTTTAGATCACTAAGAAAGGACCTCAGGGTCCACTGAATCTATCTTCTACCCTTTTCAGGATTCCAAATAAGATCATCCAGCTTCCATCTGAAGACCTCTAGTGACAGAGAATTTGCTACTTTCTAAGGCATTCCATTCCACTTTTGGACAGCTCAGATTTCCAGGAAGGTCTTCCCTCCACTGAGTTTAAATTTACCTCCCTGGTCATGGCTTCTCTACTCTCATTCCTATCCCTATACTCACTCCCCTCAAAGCCTCCAATAGTTCCTTGTTCTGCTCTTGGGGCCAAGCAGAACAAAATCTAATCCTTCTTTCCCATGACAGCCAGCTCTTATATACCTCCTGTCCCATTCCCATCTTCTGTTTTCCAGTTTAACCATCCCCAGTTCTTTCATACATGATCTCAAAAGACCCTTCACTATCCTGGTTGCCTTCCTCTGGATGCTGCCCAGTTCATCAATGTCCTTACTAAAATATAGTACTCAAGACTAAACAACAATTTATATGAAGACTGACAAGAGTAGAGAATGGTGGGATTACTGACTCACTCATTCTGGACACCACAGTTCTTAGTCTTAGATTACATTTGCTATTTTATCTGCCACAGCCCACTACTGATTTATATTGAGTTTTCAGTTCACCAAAACCCTCAGATCTATTGTCTATCCAAGCTTGCCCTCCATCCCTTACTTGTGAAGTTTACTTTTGAAGCAAAGTGTAAGATTTTTACACTTATGGTCATTGAATTGAACTTGATCTGGTCCAATGTTATGATCTGTCCAGATCTGACTCTTGTCCAATATGTTGTCTATCCTTGCTAGTTTTGTATCACCTGCAAATTTGATGAATGGGTAATCTAAGTCTTTATCCAGGTCATTGATAAAAATATTAAATAGCTCAGGGCTAAATTCAGATCCCTTGGCCAGCCAGACTCACTTCCCTCTCCAATCCATCCTCCAGAGAAGTTGCCAAAATGAGACTCGTAAAGCACAAATCGGACCATGTCACCCCTCTGCTCAAGAAATTCCAGTGGCTCCCTATTGCTTCTGAGATAAACATATATTCTTCTGTTTGGCATTTGGAGCCCTTCACAATGGGGATCCAGTCTACTTTCCCAGGTTTATTGATATATTATTGCCTTTCACCCATTCTACATTTCCAGTCAAACTAAGTATATGTTCCTTGTGTATAATATTCTATCTCCATTCATGGCTGATCCCCAGTACCTTGAATGTTCTCCTACCTCGACTTCAATGCCCAAGCTCAGCTCCAATCACCACCGACATGATAATTTTCCTGATATTCCCTCTCCGTACCCACAGAGTCTCAAAATTATTTTTTATTTCCTCCTATGTAAATAAATTATTGTATTTCCTTTTATGTATGTAAATTGTTTTCTCCCAGTTAAATGTAAGCACTTAGAGGGATTGAAATTTTCCTTCTTTCCCTCCCTCCCTCTTTCCTTCTTTCATTTCCTTTCTCTTTTTTTTATATTTCCACTGCCTAGCAAAAGGCCAGACATATAATAGGTGCTTAATAAATGCTTGATTTGTTAAAACTGGTTGATGGTTGACATGCAGCCTTCCTAGGTCAGGCCACTCAAGCCCTTTGGATCTTCCTAATTGCATTAGCGTCCAGCTCATATCCGATAAACTAAATCTTATAAGTAAATGTTATCTTACAGTCTCCCTCTCACCTACCAAATTAGTAAACCCTTCTGTAACCAAGCATCCCTGGACCAATACCCCTCTCTGCCTATTAACACCACACAGCCCAGAAAGGTTGTGGAAAGGAGGAGGAATAGAGGGTGGTAGGGGGTCTTAGCCCCCTCCCTTGGGAGAAGTAGGACTGGGGGAGGGGGTCTCGGGTGACAGGCTGTGCAGAGGAAACGCGGAGGGGGAGGGCTGGCTCCCCTTAAGACAGCAACTCCCTTCCTTCCCCTCGCCGCCTCCTTCGGTTGCCATGGTAACCTCCTCCGCATTGCAGAGACGCCCCCGCTCCTCCACAATCCCCCAGGCTGCCTCTGTGGGGGTGGGGGGGAAACGTTGGGGGGAAGAGAACGGGCTTGGTCGAATCCATTGGCTGTTGCTGGGAGGGAGGTGTGGGGACGGAGGAAAATTAACTACATGCCCACCAATCAGGGAAGGGGGGGGGGGACCCAAAGGGAGGGCGTTTACCTGGGGGCGTGGCCCACCAGGGTAGGGTCCCAAGTACTGACATAGCATGGGTGGGGTGTTGAAGGGTTCGGACACTCAGTTTGGTGGGGGCGGCAGCGCAGGACTTGTAGGGTGGGTCACTGCTTCGCCTGAGTCGCAAGTGTTGGCTACCATGGTAACATCCTTCCTGGCCAGAGAACGCTCCCCGCTTCCTCCCCTCCCCCTGAACGGAGCCGTTATTATCTGTTTACCTTCAGAATGGGGAGATTGGGGGTGGGGGGAGAGGAGAGAGCATCCTCACTGAAAGTAGTCTGGGCCTGAGCTGTGCGACCCTCTCTCCCAACGGAAACACCCAGAGAGAATCACACATCCTCTACAGTCACCCAAGATCAGAGGGGCTTATACAACAGCAGCACACAGTTACACAGTAACAGTTCATACACATAGCATGTTACAGCTCGACACAGTGTGCTACAGCCGGACACAGTAACACCTTGTCACACAACAGAAATATAGTAATTACACACACACACACACACACACACACACACACGGGACCTGATAACCTTTTTAAAATATAGCCACACAACATCAATATAGCTGCTCAGGGGGCAACACATGTCCACAGGCAGTCTCATAGACACAGTTGCACAATAGCAGTACAGATGCCAATAGTTACACACAGTCACACCACAACAGTTACAGTCAAAATCATAGAACCATAGGTTATGCAGAGCCATTTATGAATATTAAAGACATAAATATCATATTATTTAGAGCTGGAAGGACTTTAGGCATAATTTAGGCTTACCATCCCATTGCATACACAGGAAAAGCAAAGGAAAGTGACTTGCCCAAGGTCACACAGCTAGGAAATGGCACAGCCAGAATTTGAATCCAGGTCCTCCAACTCCAAACTCAATCACTTGAAACTGTTATAGTCATAGGGTGAGACAATCACAAAGTCATGCTAATTACTAAGTCCTTCAGGGTTGCACAGTTTCAAACATAAGCTCTTCCTCCGCAGAGGTAGAGCCTTTAGGGTTGGAGTCAGAAACTGGGAAAAGGACTTTGAGCTGAGAATAAGGTCAGGCCAGGGGAACATCAAATCTGCTCAAAGTTATGAGGATGGAGTGTCAATGTAGAAGACAAGGGTGATTTAACCAGACCTGCTCAGTCTCCAGGCCTCAGAGATTTCCATCTCCAGTTAATACTCGAAGTGCAGCAGGCAGAAATGGATGGACAGGAGAAAGAATTCCCCCTGCCCCTGCCCACCCATGAGAGAGGGAATTAAATAAGAGTTGGGTGGGCATTTCCCTGGCCCAGGAAAAAACTCAACTTGGGATGTTTTAGATACCTTTTGAAGGTTTTCTCTTCTCTCATCATCCCATTTCCTCTCTCCCCCATCTTCAAAATATTTCTAATGGGTCATGGGGGAGGATTGCTCAATAATCTCCCTATCTGAACTTGTGTGTATATGTGCACTTGAGTGTGTGCATGTGTGTGCACCCATGCCAGAGAATTGGAAGAGATCATGGAGTCCAACAATCTTATTTTACAGATGGGGAAACTGAGACTCAGGGCAAGATCAGTGTTACATACCACTTTTGTTACACAGGACTTGAGATCAGGCCTCTTGGCTACAAGGACAGCACTCTTTCCCTTGCATAATGCTACTTCCCATTTTGGGATCCATAGTCCCATGTACATCTACCTAAACAATATGCCCCTGTACAGAGCCGGAGTGACTACCAAGGTACCATCCTTCCTAGCAGAACAAGATCAGGGACAGAGGAAGGAGGCTGCTGTCCCAGGTGCTGAAGTAAGAAACCTCGAGGACACCTTTCAAACGATGACTGAGTGCCAGAGTTGGAAAGACCTAGAAGATCATCTAGTCCCACCTCTCCCTGAATAAGAATCCCTTCTACAAGACCCTAAACAAGTGGTCAGCCTGCATTTAAAGACCTGATACATTTAAAGGCAATTCATTCCACTTTTGGAGAGCTCTAATTGTTAGGGTCTTCCTTAAATTGGGATGAAGTCTTTCTCTCTCTCCAACTTCCACACTGTTCCTAGTCCTGCTCTCTGGAGCCAAGCATAAAAAGCCTAATCTCTCTTTTCTGTAGGTATCCTTTAAATGTTTGTAGACAATTACCGTGCTCTGCCCTCCTTTAGACTAAACACCTTCAATTTGGGTGTGGTCTCCAGTCCCTTCCTGCTCCAATTCTTCTCTGGATTCTCTACATTTTGTCAGTATAGTTTTAAAATGTGTCTCCAAAACAGAGCACAAAATTTCAGATATGTTCTGACTGGACATAGGACAGCTGGACCATCTCCTTCCTCTCTTTGGTTTTGTCCTTTCCTTCAGTTTAGCTATAATCCTCAGACCTGGGGAAGGGAGAAGAGAAGAGAACAGCCCCTCTAGCTCCAGTGATATCCATGGACCTCAAGTTTTTCCTCCCCTTCCCAGAAGCTGAGCTCCAGGTACTTGGATACTTGGCACCATAGGATTTAGAGCTGAGGTCTGACCACAGTCATCCTGCCTTATGGAGGTCTTATGGGCCTGTTTCTGGTCCATTCTACCTGCTCAGGAGTTCTCAGTAGAGGTGTTGTCTTTGGATCCAGAGGTGGCTGGAACTGTTGCCCACCACCACCCTTGCCCCCAGAGATTCAGCCTGATTCCTGGGGTTCAAACCCCAACTCCTCCAAAGTCTAGTGCCTCAAAACCCTGAATCCCAAAAGTCCTTCTTAAAATGTGGTACCCAACATTGAACCTTGTAATCCAGAAAAAGTGTCCAGACCAAAGAGAGAAGGACTATCCACTCCCTTTCTGGTCTTCTTGCCACTTCTCATACCTGATGTTCCACTTTCTGACCCCCCCTGCCTGGAATGCTTTCTTGCTTCACCTCCATCTCTTAGTTCAATTTCAATTCAAGCAACACCTTCTACAGGATGGTTTCCTACCTTCTTCCCGGCTAGTGGTTCCTTCCTGTCTTGTATTTATTTTGCATATATGTACAAGCATTTCCCCCTAAAATACAGGCACCTTGAGGATGAGGATTGTTCCATTTTTTTCTTAATCTGCCCAGCACTTAGTAGGTGCTTAATGTTTGTTGACTGACTGAATGATGAATCTCTACTGTATGGACTTGGGACTTCTTCTTCTCTGGTTGCTTCTCCCTTCCTCATGGACCCCTCAAATTCCAACTACATCCAACCTACATACAACCCCAGCTTCCTCAATTCACAACCTCCTTAATCCCTATCAAACTCCATTCCTCCACCTATCCTGACCCAGCCCCAATTCCCCCATACCTCAATTTTCCCAACCCTCAGCATCTCCTCATACTTCAACTCCTTGGTCCCCTACTCCCAACACATAGCCTTCACCCTTACATCCTGAGTCCCCAGACAACATTCCCTCGCCTAACCTCAGCCCAGTCCCATTATTCCTATGGCTACAATATCGCTGAGAACTCAGCATGAAGAGACAGACAAGGTACTCTAAGAGACCACCCTAACCCAGCTCTATGAGGTCCCTGCCCCACAGAAGGAAAGATGAAATCCTAGGGAAGCTGGCTCCCCTCTTCCCTCACAAGATATCTTTTTTTTTGCCTTTTGGAGGGCAATTGGGGTTAAGTAACTTGCCCAAGGTTACACGGGTAGTTTTTTTGTGTGGGTGTTAAGTGTCTGAGGCCGGAACCGAACTCGGGTCCTCCGACTCCAGGGCCGGAGCTCTTACTCACTGCGCCACCTAGCCGCCCCCACAGGATATCTTTTAATGGAGGGGGGAAGGAGTTTTCCAACAGCCACCTGGAGCTTTGGGGAGCATTTCCCCAGAGTCTCTAGATTCCCTCCCTCTTATCTTCCCCCTCCCCCCAGTTCCTGGAGGCCTATTTTGAGGTTGGCTGGGGGAGTTGTTGCTGTTCTGAGCAAAAATAAGCAAGAAGAGGTTTTAAAACAAAACCAGCTGGCGTCTGGGGTGTCACAAACCTGCAGCAAACAGGGGGTGGCAGTGATTCTGAGTGTGATGGGTGTGTGTATGTGTGTAAGAGAAAGAAAGGAAGGAAGAAAGGAAGGAAGAGAGGAATTGTGTGTGAGGTGTCTGTGATGTGTATAGGCATGTGATCCTGGGTGACTGTGTACATTTATAGCTTTATGTTGCTACATGTGACTAAGATATATGTGTGGCTGATGTAGGAGAGAGAGCTTCCGGGACACAGAGCTGGCGGACCCGTGGACAAATCCCAGCTCCTCCCTCCTCCACTCACTCACTGCCTGTGTAGCCTTGAAGAAGACCCATTCCCCATCTCTGGACCTCAATTTCCTTCTCTGGTGAATGAAAGGGTTGAATTAGTTGGTGTCTAAGGATGCTGCTATCTCTAATGATCTAGGACTGACCTGTCTCTGTGAGAATGTTTATGATTTGTGTATCTGCCTGAGACAGAAGCAGAATGAAACTAATCTTTCTTCCATGGAAGCCTCTCAGATACTTGAAGACAATGACCACATCCCTTCCTAAGCTTTATCTTCTCTAGGCTAAACATGTCTAGTTCTTTAAACTTTTCCACCTATCACCTAGACCCTAGTCCCCTCTCCATCCTGGTCGTTTTTTCCTGTAGTCTCTCCAGCCTATCAGTGTTGTCCTTAAATGTGGTGGCCAGGCCTGAACACAATACTCCAGATGTTATCACCTTCCTTCCTCCGGCCACTGCTCCCCCTTTCATGCAGCTGAAGATCATGTTAATTGTTTAGGCTGCCATGACTCTTTGTTGACTTACATTGGGCTTGAGTCCACTAAGACCCCTAGATCTTTTTTTCATATAAATGGCAGCCTAGCTACATCTTCCCCATTCCCACATTTATGTGTTGTGGTTTGTTTTACCAAAGTGAATGGCTTGAAGTTTATCTTTATTAAAATTCATCTTCTTAAACATGACCCATCATTTTACCCTCACGAGAGCATTTGCGATCCTGTTCTGCCAGTGTATTACCTTTCCCTCCAAGCTTCCTGTCATCTCTCAATTTGCAAGCATGTCACCTATTTCTTCATCTAGGATAGTGACAAAAATATTGAATACAACAGGGCCAAGAATAGAGCCCTGGGGCATACTGCTAAGCCTCTCTCTAGAATGACCTTTATTAACCACCAATCTCTGGGTTCAGTTCCAAATTGCATTTCTAATATGTGCCCACAAGTACATACATCATAAGAAACTTTGTCAAGTGGTTTGCTTAATCAATCACTGACTCAACGAGAAAGCATTTATTAGGCACCTAATGTGTGTCAGGCATTGTGCTGGGCCCTTAAATTCAAGGGTACTACATTTACATCTTTCCCCTGATCTAGTTACTCTTGTCAAAAAAAGGAAATGGACTTGATCTGGCATGAATTGTTCTGGATGAATCCATGATGATTCTGTGATTATGGCTTTCCTTTCTAAATGCTCACAAACCATCCCTTTAATAATACAGTCTATGCTGTTTGAGTACTACTACTATTAATAACAATAACACTACATATAGTTACCACATTGCATTTTAAGGTTACAAAGCATTTTATATACCCTATCACCATGAAGACAGTTTCCACATCCCTTCCTAAGCTTTATCTTCTCTAGGCTAAACATGCCTCATTCTTTAAACTTTTCTACCTATCTTCTAGACTCTAGTCCTCTCCCCATATGGTCACTTTTTTTTCTGTACTCTCTCCAGCCTATCAATAATGTCCTTAGATGTGGTACCCATGAGATAGCTAATAAAGGTTTCATTGTCAGGTTCCCTCTTCTTTTCTCTTCTGAAACTCAGAACATTTGCATATGTTCATCCAGAGAGACTCCTTTCCCACTCTCCCCAGTGTCTCAGGAAGCTCCAGCGGTAACCACACCCACAAGTCCTTTCAGTTCAGTACGACACATTTCTTCTGGGTCTGGTGACTTGACCTCATTGAGAGCAGCTGGAGTTGCCCAAGTCTGACCATGTCACCACCACATCCTCCCTCAATAAACTTTCTTGGTCCCCCACTACTTCCAGGAGCAAATACAAACCCCTCTGGTTGACAATTAAAAGCCTTTACAAGCTGACCCCAAACCATCTTTCTAGTCTTGTCTAGTACTTGTTTACATAGCCCTTTCATAGGAGCATCTGAACTCCACTGTCTAGTTAAATTGGCCTTCTGGCTGTTCCGCAAACATTGTGCTTCATTTCCCATATCTGAGTCCTAGCTGTCACTAGCCCCATGCCTGAAACGCACTGCCTCCTCACCTCTTCTTTGAATCCCTAACTTCCTTCCAGATTTGACTCCAGCTTCATTTTCCATGGGACTTTTCCTAATCCTTCCACCTGCTGGTGTCCTCCCTTCCAAAATTTACACCTACATATAAAATGGATGGACATGTCTCTCACATGTCCAGAATATAAACTCTTTGAGGGTAGGGACTGTTTCACTTTTGTCTTCGTATTTCCAACACCTGGCAAAGTTCCCAGCATGCAAGAGGCATTTAAATATGCCTTTTGATTTTCGATTAGTCAATGGATTGAAGATTTATGCAATCCCTGACTAGTGCAAATATATTATCTGATTTTCTTTGGGCAGCCTCTTAGGCAATGATATTTATGTTTTTGTCCCTGTGAGACTGTATATTGTGTGAGACTCTTTGTGCCTTTATGCACAGTGCTGGGTTTCTCCAGGTGAATATCCCATCCAAAAGCTTTTTGGCAAGTCATAAATGAACATATACAAGAGTTCTCTGTCTCTGTTTCTCCCTCTGTCTCAGTCTCTCTCTGTCTCAGTCTCTCTCTCTCTCTCTCTCTCTCTCTCTCTCTCTCTCTCTCACACACACACACACACACACACACATACACACACACACACATACACACACACACAAGCTTCTGGTTTTGTTAGGCCTCTGTATAGGTGCCTGGCCACTACTGGCCCTCAGCTGCCCCAAGGGTCTTGCCCATTGCTCACCCATTCTCTTACCTGGCTGGGGTAGCTGTAGTGAGCTCCGGCTTCTCTGGGTCAAGCCCACGATGGCTGCCATCTTGGCCCCCAGACTGCTGCGGCGCTTCTTGGCAGTGCTGGCCCCAGCTGTGCCCCCAGCCTGCTCCCCTCCACCTCCAAACACCTCGCCACTGATGCTGGAGCTGCGTACCACATTCCGTGAGGACGCTGCGGGGCCTGTGCCTGGCTCCCCATCAAACATGGTCCTGAAGGTGTTGGGCCCACAGGCAGCACTGGGAACAGGAAGGAGAAGGGCCACTTGTCACCAAAGTCCTTTCCCCAGGCCCAAGTCTAGCCTCACCCGGAGCCTGCAGCTGCAGTTGAAGCAGAGGGACTGGACCCAGGGCAGGGGTCATATGTTCTTGCTGTCCTGGGAGCTGGCAGTGACTTCATCTGTGTACACTGGGGATGAGAAAACCAGACAATCCATCTGCTCCTTAGCCTGGAATCTGCTCTAGAGCTCAGGGGCTCCCCAAGTGCAGGATCATATTTTCCCCCTCAGAACAGGGGCTCCTTTAAGACACTGCCATAGCTCCTTGCCCTGGGCTAGGGAGCAGGGATCCCTAAAGGTAAGGCTGTATGTCCCTTAGGCTGCAGGATTAAAAGTCAACCTTTGAAAATCCCCCTCCCCAACCTGAAGTCCATCTAGAAGGTACAAAAACCACAGGTAGATTGGTCAGCGGCTGCCACCTCCAGGAAGTGCCAAGAACAGGTAAGGGGATGGAATCCCTCTCCACCAGCTTGGTGGCTCATTTTTCTTCCCCCTTGTGAATAATTGACATCCCTCCTCTTCTCATTGGGCAGATCCTCTGACTTCCAGGAAAGGTAAACTGTCAGCTTGGCCCAGAGCGAGCTACCTCATAATCCCTGAGTCCTAGGGGTCAGACAATATCAAAATGTGCCTGAGAGACCTGATTTATCTGGGGAATTTGGAGAGATGAGGACAGTGGTGACCCAGTCACCTAAGCCCCAGTACATTCAGTTCATAGGAAAGTCACATAGGTGAGAACTTAGAGATCTTAGATTTAGAGCAAGGAGGGCTACTTAACCAACTCCATCCTTTTACAGATGGGGAAACTGAGGCTCAGAGAAGTTGTTCCTTGCTGGAGGTGGAAGAGGGGGATGTGAATCTAGGTCCTCCATTTCTGTAGCCAGTGCTCTGTCCATGATACCATTTCACAAATGAGGACACTGAGGCCCAGAGAGGGATAGAGACTTGATCAAGAGTACAGAGTAAGTCAGGCAGACTAGAACTAGGCCTACTAATTACTAGTCTGAAGCAAGCATTGTGTCTGTGCCTGGAATATAGGAGGCATTTTATAAATACTTGTCAACTTGATTCCTATCAAGTTCCCTTCTTTTCTTCCCTGTTTACTTGATACTCATGCACAACCCTGAGGACTCCCAGGAAAAGCGCTCACAAGGCAGCTTCTCCCCTCTCGAGGGACATACCTCCACTCCCTTAGCACTCTTTCTAGGCCTTCCAAAACCCTGGTGCCTGCCTATGCCCAGCCCATCACACTGATTCCTCTGAATCATAGGAGAGGAATGGCCTGGAGGGGTGGAGCTGAGGACAGAGGACAGAACATATTCAGAGCTACAAGGAATCCTGACACAGCAGAGAGAATTTTAGAACTTTGATCATAGACTATTAGGGCTGGAAGGAATGCTTGAACTTAGAACATTTAAAAATGGAGAATAGAATGTCAAAGCTAGAAGGAACCATAGAACAGGGGACTTAGAATGTTCGAGCTGAATGGTGCATTAGAACATATGATGTTGGGGCTGAAAAGGGCATGAATATAGACTGCAAAAAAATGATCTTTGAACATAGATCACAGTATGTAGAGGTAGAAGTGACCTTGGAACACAGAGCATAGAACATCACAGCAGGAATGAATTTAGAACCTAGAACGCAATGTCAGAGCAGGAAGAGGATGGATCCCGGATGTTAAAACAGAACATATAATACAAGGTAAAAGCGGCCCGAGAACACAGAATGTTAGAACGCAGATTGCCGGAGCTGGGGTTACTTCAGACTCTCCAGTCTAATGCCCACATTTTATAGACGAGGAAATTGAGGCCCAGACAAAGAGAGAGATCTAGAGACCAAGAACCAAAGCAAATATACTTAGTATCTGTGGAGTGGATTTGAGAACCCATTTTTTTCATCCTTTCTTTCTTAGCCAGATGGAAATCCACCTCTTCCAGGGGAGTAATTTCCCCATGTTTTCCCTGCCTCCTTTAGGTACCCAGTTAAAGAACTTCATGTTGTAAGCCATACCTGCTATGAAGTCCTTATCTCCTCTCCACTTCTGCTGCTCCCTAAGAAAACCTTTAGACTATTAAAGTAGGAAGGATTGGCTCCTCACATCCTGTCCTCAAAAGCCAAGACCCACAGGGTCCTCCCACCTCCTAACCAGTCCCCAGTGTCCCATTTCTGGCTCTGGTTGCTCAGCCACAGCCCAAGGACTTAATGCTGAGAGACTTGGACGTGTGTTCAAAGACCTGGCATGAACCCACTTGCCCTCTGCCTACTCATCCCTCATCATTGCCCAGTAGGACAGCTCCCCTCAGCCTTGGCCCCAGCCCCAGCCAATGAGGAGGGGGGTTCTCTACAAGGCCCACACTTGTCAAGTACATCCATCTGTCCATCTTGCCTGGTCAACCAGCCCTTCCAACAAGCCAGCAGGGCAGCCTGTTCCCTGGGCTGAATTCATACTCTTCTACAAGCCTGAAGGGCCTGTGAACAGAATGTCTGAGGTGGAAGCAGATCTTACAGATCATCAAATCTCCCCCCGCCCCCACCACTTTCCCCCCCTTACCGCGCAAGAAAACAAGGCTCAGAGATTGGAAGGAACCTGCATGAGATCCCAGAGTGAGTTAGTAGTGAAGCCCAGGCTGAACCACAACACTCCGAGGGAGGATGAGTTTGTATTCTCAGTCCCATTTCACAGATGGATCAATAAGAATGACCTCAAAACATATAGCAAGTAAGAGGCCATTTCCTAGTATCGAAGTATCTCCTCTCCTGCCATCAGAGGGTCACAGATATCCCTGCCTCCCCCCCACACACACACACCCTGAGCTTCTGTGGACTTTATCTTTAAATCCCAAGAGCTGAGAACAATGGCCTTGTATGCCGTAGAAGCACAATAAATGTCTGTTTGTTGTTGATGTTCTCTTTCCCCCAGTTGTCCAGGAGCTACTGGCTAGGTATGGATCCTGGTCTCTCTCAGGGGCAAGGGAGATGAGGCAAGGTTCAACTCCACTTGGAAAGCCTCTTGCTTACTCAATTATGAGTGACCCATCCCCTTCCCATAAAAACAAACAAACAAAAAACTTAACTCACCAAACTGAAAAATGTAGGTGCGGTCCTTGGCATCCCCAATGGAATCAGCGCTGCCACCGCTGCTGCCGGGGGGCCCCTCTCAGGAGCTTGCTCTCCTGAAGCATTGGAACTGAGACTCTGATTTACCAGGCAAGTCCACTCACAGTTACCCCAAAGTGATCAGGATGGGTTCCCTGAGGGAGATGGCATCAGAGGAAGGTTTAGAATGAGGAAGGGCCCCCAGGGCTGCCTCTTGCCCAGAGCCCCACCCCATCTGTGAATAATCCAGGTCCCAGAGGACCTGGCATCCCCCCTCCCACTTCCTGGGGGAGAAATATCATCCCAGTTGGTGTTTCAAGAGTCAATCGTGGAGAATAAAATCCTGGGTTCATCTGGTTGGCTTCAGGCCTGCCGGCTCTGCTGCTAGGAACAGACATGGGTCCCAGACCTGACAGGTTCCCCCAGTGTACTCCCCACTATGACCCCAGCTTATCACTAGCACCAACTCCCTCCTGCTTGGGCTCCTCCCAAGGCTGGGGGCTGGGGGCTGGGGACAGAGTCACTGTGGCCTCACAGGTGTGTCCGGGGAGCAGGCAATTCATCAACAGCCACAAGCACACAGGGACATACAGACAAGCACACACACAGAAACACAGGTATACACACACACACACACA
>NW_027187338.1:8515902-8568387 GCF_028583685.1 Petaurus breviceps papuanus
TCTCTCTCTCTCTCTCTCTCTCTCTCTCTCTCTCTCTCTTCCACACAGACATACACGTACGATTGCAAGCACACACACACACACACTCTCACAGAACCTAGTCTGGCGGCAGGAGGGGGGACGACAAAGGAGGAGCATAGGAAGGTTTCCGGAGGGAGGGGGCGGGGGCGGGAGCAGATCTCATCTCCATGGCAACCATGCTGACCCAATTCTCCAGCCCGGACCCGGGAAGGGATTGGAGGTGGGGGGGGGGGGAGGAGGAAAGGGGCGCGGCCCAAGTTGGGTTGGGGTTCCATGAGATCCCATTTTCTCCTTTTTTCTTGGGACAGAAACTCAAACCCAGGTAGCTGAAAAGGTCCTCAGAGATTATCCACCACCATATACCCTTCCATCTTTTCATGAAAGAGGAAACTGAGACCCCAAAGAGGGGCAGTGACTTGACCAAGATCATAGAATCTTATAGGTCTATAGGATTTGCAGGACCCTTAGACATTCAGCAAACATATTAAGCACCTACAAGGCACTTTGCTATGTAAAAATGAAACAAACTCTGCCCAAAAGGATTTTATGATATTGATCTAGTCCAATTGCCTCCCATTTACAGAAGAGTAGACTGAGGCCCACTGAGATGAAGAACTCAACAACAATCACATAGACAGGCTAGTGATAACTCAATCAGGAATTAATTGAACAGAGCCCAGGGACAGGAAGGCAGGACTACAAAGCTTTCTGGCAGAGCTGGACAGGCAAGGCAGGGCACAGCCCCCAGCCAGCCCAACACCAATCTCCTGACCTAGATGGCACAGATCTGTCATCTTCCATCCTCACTGCCAGAAGACTCCTTCTTTTCTCCTGTTTCCCTCCAGTCCCCAGCCCTCAGGATCCATCTCTTCTTTAGGTTTTTCCAGACTGAGATGTAAAAGCACAGGCTAGATGGAGGGACTGCAGCTAGGGATGTGTCTATTCAATTCAACAAATAGTTATTAAGTGCTGTATATAGGCATACCCCTGGACTCACTGTTGGAGAATAAGAATATTTTAGATACCACAAACTCCCTTACTAATCCTTCGGAGTACAACAGATAACTATACCACAAATTATTCCCTAAGAACTTTAGAGTGCTACAAAACTAAGCAGTACTACATGACATCTGAGGAGGACAGTCATTACCCAAGTCAGGAGAAGGCTTCCTGGAGGAAGTGGCATTTGGATTAAGTTTCAAAGAATGAATAAATTCAGTGGAGGGGAGGTAGACATTTCAGGCATAGAGAAAAAAGGAGGAGCCAAAACTTGAAGTTTTGGAAGAACTTGAGTGACAGGAAAAGAGGCAATAGGGAGCCATAGAACACTTTTTGAAAGGAAAGGTGGCTTGATTCCTTGTAGGGGATATTCTGGAGGGTTTTGTAGGGAAAGCAGCATGGGATAGTGGCCAGAGGACTGTATTTGGGGATCACAGGGCCTGGGTCTGAATTTGAATTCTGAACACTAATAGCTAGAATGTATGTAGTATATTAAATATGATCTCCACAATGACTCTGTGAAGTAGGTGCTATTGTTATCTCTACTTTACAGATTAGGAAACAGAAGCACAGACAGGTTAAGTGACTTGCCCAGGGTCACCAGTGACAAAATCATTTAATCTCCTGGAGCCCCCACTTCCCCATATGTAAAATAAGGGGGTTGGATTAGATGGTTTCTACCATCTCTTCCAGCACAAAATATGCCCTGTGAATTTTTTGTCAAGCTCAGGTTGTTCTAAAGGTTCCCTGACATTCTTTCCAACTCTAAAATTTTCTGATTCTAATCATCAGGAAGATAAGAATGTATTAGATAAGGTACAGAAAGTAAATGGAAAACTGATTGGAATACTATTGAATAGCGCAGGTGGGTGGTAATGAGGGATTGAACTAAATTGGTGGTAGTGAGACTGGAGAAGACAGTTTCAAGCAGCTTATGGAGTTTCAAAACTCCCTATCAGGGTGGCTAGGTGGCACAGTGAATAGAGTAGAGTCAGGAGGATCTGAGTTCAAATCCGGGCTCAGACACTTAACACTTAACCAGCTGTGTGAGCTTGGGCAAGTCACTTAACCCCAATTGCCCTGCCTTCCCCCCTCCAAAAAAAAACTCCACTCCCTATGATTGGAAATAAGAGATGAGAGACAGGAAAGAGTAAAAAATAACCTCAAGGTTAGAAAGAAGGGAGTTCAGATAGATGGTAGAGCCACAGTCAGAAAGTAGTAATGCTAGAAGGAGAAGCAGGTTTAGAGGGAAAGAATAAACTTAATATGAACAGGTTTAGATTGAGGTATGGGACAGAACATCCAGGTGACCATGTCCTGAAGATAATTAGAGTTGTGGATCTGAAGCACAGGAAGAGATCAGAGATGAAGATGGCTATTTATATAAAAGTTCTTTATTTTTATATAATCAAGATTTGGGGGCTTATTTGCATGAAGCCATGGAAGAGAATGAGACTGCCAAGGGAGAGACTATATATAGAGAGCAAAGAGTCTTGTGGACTACTTGAGTTTAAGGTGTGGGAGTAAAAAGGGGTTAGCAGAAATAGGGGAAGATTGGTCAGAGATGTAGGAAGACAAGGGGAGACCTCCCCTCCTCCTTAAGACAAGGCAGAAGGACACATATTTTCTTTGTCCCCTAACAACTGAACCTTGGTTGGAGTGAAAGGAACTGACATTGGGAGTAGGAGACTCCTTGGCCAAACTGAGTCCTTTAGGTGTCGCCCTGGGTAAGGTTTAGGAGAAGGGAAGTGGCCCAAGTGACCAGGGACTTAGGCTAGTGTTGCTTCTTCCAATTCCACATGACTCAAGCCAGGGCAAAGAGCTGTATAATGTTTTAGAGTCCTGAGTTGGGAGCCAGAAGACTTAGATTTTAGCCCTGGCTCTGTTGACTTGTGATTTGACCTTGGATAAGTAAATCTTTTTTTCTGTGTATTAGTATCCTCAGCTATAAAATGGGGGAGGATTTAGGTTGGATGATTTCTAAGATTTCTCCCAGCTTTGGCATTCTATATTCTGTGTTGTAACACACTGTGATTTCCCCCTCTGCTTTAGGGGAACCAGTGAAGGTGGAAGAGTTCTCTTTGAAGCCCAGGGACCAAGGAGGAGCTGAATGTGGAAGAACTCTCTCCCTTAAGGGACCCATGGATTGGATCAAGGAAGGGATCAGGAACCGCAGGGTTCAGTAAGACTCCAGGGATTTGGGAGAGAGAAAGACAAGCTAGGTCAGTGGTTCTGCGTACCTGGGATCCGGGCAGCACCATGGACAGCGGTCGCCAGGAAGGCTGGCAGGCAGTAGGAAGAGAAGCCGACAGGGGGTCCCTGGGGCTTCCCAGCAGGCCCCAGGCCCTGCCCCGCTCCCCTTGCCACAAGGCAAGTGATCACAGCTTGCAGCCTCATCAATATTTCAAAAAGTAACTTTCTTCAGGGGCAGAGCCTGTTACAACCCTCTTTTCCCCTCCCCCACTGCCCAGGCAGCTTCTCTGCTGGAAGGAGAGAGGGAATCTATCCTCACTTCCCAGACTAGATCCTATAGAGAGATAGTCACAGAATGTTTGAGCTGGAAGAACTCTTAGAGGGTATCTAGTCCAGTCCCTTCTCTTTACAGATGGAAAACTGAGGCCCAGGTTGAAGAATTAGCATGCCCAAAGTCACATCTCTAGCTTCAGACCCTAGACCCTCCAATGCAGTGTTCTTCCCACCAGGCAAGCTACCACTCCCCAGAGACAAAGCAGTAAGGACAAGAGATTGAACTGAGGGAGAGAAGGCCCAGAATGGGCTCCTTTTGACCCCCAGGAGTATGGTGGGGAAAGGTGCTTTGAAATCCTAGAATTCTAAATCCTCTGAGACCACATATTATATAGATAGCTCTCAGAAATGAAGTTACTCACCCCAAATCATACAGTGGGAATATAGATGGTAAACCTTGGATTAGAACCATCTCCTGACTCTGTTAAGGGTTTTATTCTGTACATACTGCTTCTGCCTCTCTCCTCCCAAGGAGTGGGGACAGGAAACTGAGGTAAAGAGGCTGAGAAGAGGGAAAGAACACAGTTTCTTCTTCTGCAATTTTGTTCCTGTCATTTTTCTGCCTTTCCTCTCCTTTCCAAATCTTTTCAAGGCCCAACTGCAACTCCATCTCCTCCAGGAAGCCTACCTTGACTGCTACAACAGCTCATAGTGAACTCTCCCTCCATCTACCACCACCATGATAATTACAATAACTTACATTAATATGAGCTCCCACAGCCCTGACATATTTGCTACTGGAATAAATGCTCCCCAAAGGCATGTTCTGGGTCTTTGCCATCTTGTCCATGGCCCAGAGGAAGCCTTACTGAAAGGTGGACAAAGAGAAATTAGCCCTGATCCCATCCAGAGTAGATTGACTGAAACCTAAGTGATCTGGGAAGTATAGGTGACTAGCCCACTCTTAAGTAGCAGCTTGGTAAAAAGAAAACCATATGTTTGGGGCGGCTAGGTGGCACAGTGAATACAGTACTGGCCCTGGAGTCAGGAGGACCTGAGCTCAAATCCAGCCACAGACACTTGACACACTTACTAGCCGTGTGACCTTGGGCAAGTCACTTAACCCCAACTGCCCTCCAAAAAAAAGGTAAGTAGCAGCTTGGTGGCACCATGGTTAGAGTGCTGGCTCTGGAGTCAGGAAGAACTGAGAAAATGTAGCCTCAGGCAATTACTAGATGTGTGACCTTGAGCAAGTCACTTGTCCTCTGTTTGCCTCAGTTTCCTCAACTGTAATTATTATTAGTTGGCAACAAAAGCAGTGGGAAAATCTTAAACCCCAGATATTCCTTGAACCATCCCATCTGGTCCTGAGAAGCACTCCACATGGCTTTCTTCAGGGATAAATTCCATGGGATCCTTGCTGGGCTGGAAGTAGGAGAATCTGAGGAGGGGGAGCACTGGTGAAACTGGCTGAAAAGCCCCCTTCAGTGTAAACATAAGGGGATAATTTGGCATAGTCTGTAAGTCTGATGATGGGGAGCTATGGAGAACATTCCTCTGAGCATTCCAGAACCAGCCTGGGGGCCACCTGACATTCTCCCATAGATTTGGGCCAGCCAGACCTCTCTGGGGTTAAATTTCCTTCTCCTTCCCCAGGACCCCCAACTTCATCAACAAGGCCATAATTGAGCTTGCCCTGGGAGAGAAGCTGGAGAGGGAAGGAGGCTTAGGGAATGGGCCCCCTGTGTATGGCCCGTGTATAAACAAGACTGTTTCCAGGGCTCCAATTGTTCCCCATCTCTGTCTAAGAAGAGTTGTGGAGGGAGGGGAGACCAGGGGAAGAAGGCTGGGAATATCAAAGGTCATATGTCCATAGAGAAGAGCAGAGGACCTGCCTTTGGGCCTTAATCATCATCAGCCCTGGCATGGCATGTGTGTGACCTGATCCTTGTAGAGAGACTCAAAGAATCACAGACAGTCAGAGCTAGGAAAGGTCTTGGGATTCAATTTAAGAAACATTTAGCACTTCCTATGTGTAAGGTTCTGAGTGTTGGGTGCATGGAGCCAAAAATAAAACTATCCTGGCCCTCAAGGAGCTTACAGTCTGCTGGAACACAGAACATAGAATGTCAGAGCAGAGAGGCCCCATAGGACACCTTTAAAGGTAGAAGGGCCTTAGAAATATTGAGGAAACTGAGGTTCATAGAGGTGAAGACTGGCCCAAATTCACAGTCAGTAGCAGAGCAGGGATTCCAACCCAGATCTCCTGATTTCTCAGTTCAGGGCTTTAGCCACTACCCTGAGGGTGAAGTGCACCAAAAACCTTTCTCATTTAGCCTTCCATTCCCTCTTCCAACAGTGAGGGGGAGAAGGAAAAGGAGAGAGGGAGGGAGGGAAGGAGAGAGAGAGAGAGAGAGAGAGAGAGAGAGAGAGAGAGAGAGAGAGAATATGAGCTTGTTAGCTCCCTTTGATAGATGGGGAAACTGAGGCCAGAGTAGGGCAATGAGAGAACCTGCAGTCTTGGAGAAGGGGGAAGCAGAGGATCAGGGAGGGGCAGAAAGGGGACAATACAGCCAGGCTGAAGTGAGAGCACTCACATGGTGCTAATGAAATAAAACCACCAGTACCCCCCTCCTTCTCCACCTCACCCCTCCCTGGGGACCCTCTTGGCTCCAGCTGATGCAATGCTCAGGCTGGCTAATTGTTTTTGTCTCCCTCCTTAAAGGGACCACAACCTTCAACAGTGATATCCCTATTATTCGCCTTTTCCCCACTATACCACTCCCCACAAACTCCTGCTTTCCCAGACCATTTGGGAGGGGGCTTCCACCTCACCCTAAAAGATGAAAGCAAGTGCCCAGGTCTGTGGTCTCTCGAACAGCTCCAATATTCTGTGTTCTGTGTTCTAACGTAGTCCTTTCAGGTTCTGACCTTTTTTGTAAACCTTAAAATCTTATATAAATGTAAGTTATTACTATTATTTTACAAGAGGAGGCCTCTACACCAATAATACCCCCTTCCCTTGTGCTTTGGTGTAATTCTGAGGGCAGGGCTCAGGTCCCAGTCCTCCCAGGTTGGGGATTCCCTCTCTAGCACAGGGGTACATAACTTGGAGTCCACTGATAGGTTTCAGGGGGTCTGCGAAGTTGGAAACAAATTCATCTTTATTTTCACTATTTTCCCCTTTCTTTTCTTTTTGCTTTTTGGAGAGGGGAAAGCAGGGCAATTAGGGCTAAATGACTTGCCCAAGGTCACACGGCTAGTAATTGTTAAGTATCTGAGACTGGATTTGAACTCAAGTCCTACTGACTCCACAGTTGGTACTCTATTCACTGCCCCATCTAGCTGCCCCTTTCCCCTTTATTTTCACTAAATTTAGGATTCCCTTCAATTATTTAAGAATATTATTCTGAGGGGGCGGCTAGGTGGCACAGTGACTAAAGCGCTGGCTCTGAAGTCAGGAGGACCTGAGTTCGGTTCCGGCCTCAGACACTTAACGCCCCCCCCCCAAAAAAAACAAACTAGCTGTGTAAGCTTGGGAAAGTTACTTAACCCCAACTGCCCTCCAAAAGACAAAAAAAAGGATATTATTCTGAGAAAGGGTCCATAGTCTTTACCAGATTGCCCAAGGAGTCCAGGACACCAAAAAATGAAGGACTTCTGCTCTAGCAGGATGCTGGTGGGTCCTGACCCAATTTTGCTGCTAAATAGGACCTAGATGTTCTCATGCAGCCCTATCCAACCTCAGTGGTCTGGGAGCAGCCAGTGACCCCTATTGGGTGTCCTGGTGGGGTGAATGGGAAAAGCCAGACTCTGAGTGCCTGAGCCCTCAACCCCTTTGTCTGGACAACTAAGGTTTCCTATGGCCAATCAGGGAAGGGATTAAACTTGGCCCCACTGGAGCAATAGATGGGAGATGCTATAAGGAAGATTTTGGCTCATTGTAATGAAAAGCTTCCAATAATCAGGGCTAATGAGAAGTGGAATGTGCTGTCTAAGGGGATAGTGAAATACAAGTCCCTGGAAGTCTTCAAGCACAAGGCTTGGCTGATTCCTCTCTTGGATTCTAAGGACTTTGCCACAGTGGTCCCTTGTGGGCAGCTTTGCCCTTCCCATCCCCCTGCCGCTCCCTCATGTGCTTCCTCCTTTACAATGTAAGCTCTTAGAGGGCAGGGACCATTTCTTCTTCTGGCTTGTGTTTGTATAACCAACACTTGGCACAGAGTTTGGCCAAGCCCATGCTTGCTGCCTGTCTGTGTAATGACTACTTTTCATACCCACCTCTAGGGTTCTGAAGAAAGCACTTTGCAAACCTTCCCTCTATATAAGTGAGAGTTCTTCTTATTCGTTGTTATTGTTGTTACAGAGGAGCTTCTTGTTCAGGTATGGGTTGGACTAGGTGCTTTGGGAAGTTCTTTCCAAACCCCAGATTCTGTGATGCTTTAAGAGTGGTTGCCCTTCCCTCACTAGAAAACACTTGGAGAGTCCAAGGAAGGCTGTCTCCACACCCAGGTTTTCCCCAGAAGCCTTTGGGCTGCCTTGATATCCTGGTACTAGTCAGAGCCACCAGGGAGGGAAGTGCTAACAACAGAGGAATCAGGAAAGGTATCTTGTAGGAGAGAGACCCTGAAAGTAGCTAGAGCTGGGGGGGGGGGCATGTCAGGCATGAGACAGACCGTAAAAGGCCATAATGGTAAGAGATGGAATGCCATATATGAGGAATAGAACATAGGGTCATTGGGCTGGAAAGTAGCATGCACTGGAGAGTAATGTACAATCACTGGAGACAGAGGTTGAAGCCAGATTGTAAAGTGCTTTAAACACTAACCGGTGGTGTTTGTATTTTATCGCTGTGAGATTCTTAGGGAGTCAATGATGCTTCTGGAGCAGGGGAGTGACACGGTAATACTAGCTTTGCTCCAGTTCCCAAGACCCTTTGGTTGGAGACTCCTTTCTCCATTCCTTCTTCCCTACATCTTTGATCCAGAGTATTTTTCCATTTGAGAATGTCAGCAGGAAGGACCTTAGAACTCAGCTCACTGAAGATGCCAGGTCTGGAAGGGTCCCTAAGTATAACAGAACATAGGATAAAGGAGGGACCCTATCACAAAGAATTTAGATCAGGAAGGAATCTTTGAATAAAGATAGAGCTGGAAAGGACTGTAAAACACAGGATGTCAAGACTGGAAGGGAGCCTAAAATAGAGAATTTCATAGCTGACAGGAGCCTTAAAAATAACTGAATACCATCTCCTCATGCAGATCAGGAAAGTTAGGCCAAGAGAAGTGACTGGTCCAAAGTCATACAGTGAGTCAGTAGCAGAACCAGGATTGGATCCTGGGTCTCCATCTCACTCCCAACCCATATCCCAACCATATTCATTCTTCTCCCTCACAGACAAATGGCAACAGGGCACTGAAAAAGTCATGTTGGCTCCAGACTGAGTCTCCTGAAGGAGGCATGTATGTGTATGGGGAATAGGATGTTTGTGTTTGAGGACTGGGGAGCAATCCATATTTTAGATGGAAACTCAGCTGGAGATATGAAAGCAGATGGAGGTGTAGCCAAGGACAATTTAAGCACAGACCAGGCTGACTCCTGGAGTTAGCCTATTGGGCTGAGAAATGGGAGGAATGGGGGGATTGAGAAAGGGCAGTCTGCAAGGATGGGGCTTGCTCAGAGCCAAGGAAATCTAGCCCCAAATCTTGACCAGTAATCCAAGGCCTTTGGACTCAGAGTCCCCAGGCTGGGGACCATCCTCTTCTCCTGTTCCCAACATCTCTCTTTCCTGGAGCCTTCTCTCAATACACATGTCCATCCCCCCAGGAATCTCAGGCTTTATTATCACAGCCTAATTGGCTACTGGCAGAGGTAATAGCAGGGTGAGAGGGGGGAAGGAGTTTAACCTGCTTGTGGCTGGGCTCAGGGGGATAGAAGAGGGGCCCTTAGGCTTTAGGGGTGGGGAGAGAGTGATAGTGGCCCTCATCTATGCCAGGGAGGGCCTGTAGTTCAATGGAGACTCTCTGATCTGCTTGCTTTCTTGGGAATTATCAGTTCCCTTAATAGCTGATGAAGATGCCATCTGGGCCAGTGCCCTGCATCTGAGAAGGATTTCTGGGGACCTGAAGATTACAGAGGATGATTGTTTACTATGGATTGTATCAAACATATAGGACCAGCCCAGAGAACTGGTAGGGGGTCTATTATAGAGCCCACAACATGGGTGACCAGAGAAGATCTTAACTGTGGCAGTCTCCCTAACCTGTCCTCAGACTAGAAACACAGAGAGCCTCCAAACACACCCACTAATTTGCAGAGAGCAGGTGCTTAAGAAAGCTTTGTTTGCCTTTGACCCAGCAATACCACTTCTAGGGTTGTATCCTAAAGAGATCATAGAAGTGGGAAAAAGACCCATATGTACAGAAATATTTATAGCAGTTCTTTTTGTGGTAGCAAAGAATTGGAAATTAAGGGGGTGCCCATCAATCGGGGAATGGCTGAACAAGTTGTGGTATATGCATGTTATGGAATACTATTGTGTAAGAAGAAACGAGGAGCAAATGGACTTCATATTTACCTGGAGAGGCTTATACGAACTGATGCTGAGTGAGAAGAGTAGAGCCAGGAGGAATTTGTACACAATTACAGACACAACGTATATGTGATGACCAACTCTGATAAACTGGACTCTTCTCAGCAATCCAGTGTCATAAGTCAACCCCAAAAGACTCATGATGGAGAGTAATGTCTACATCCAGAGAAAGAACTGAGTTTGAATCCAGATTGAAGCAAACTACTTGCCCTTTTTCTTTTTCTTGTTTGGGTTTGCTTCCTCTTTCCCATTGTTCATTCCATCTGATACAGTCCTTCTTTATAACCTGACTAATGCCTAATGTGAAAGTATTTGCAGATATTATACTTGATTGTATGCCACCATGGTGGGGAGGGGGGGAGAGAAAATTTGAAACTCAAGGAATTGTGGTAATGAATCTTGTAAATTAAAAGTAAACAAATTAATAAAGACCAAGAAAAGAAAGCTTTGTTTGAAAGGTAGAGTGCTATGTTGGGCTTGATTGAATGACTGGTCTGGTGATTGTGGGCAAGTCACATACCCATCCTGAATCTCAGTTTCACCAAGTGCAAAATGGGACTAATGACACTTGTACTGACTACCTCCTGGAGTCGTAGGGAGGGCCAGGTGAGTATGTGACAGTGCTCATCCTGTCTTTGCTTGAATAGTGTTAGAGATGATGTGCTCATTATCTGCTGTCGAAATGCTATTAATAGAAACAGGAGTTCATGTTAGCAATGTATTGAATTGAAGCTTGATTAATACAAGCTGTTACAAATTGTAAGATCAACAATTAATTTCAATAACCATTTACCAATTGTACCCACTTTGCACTTGGCTTTGTCCTCAGAATGCAAAATACACAGAAGACAGGAAGCTTGCCCTCCAGTCTAGCAGTATCAACACTGATCTTATAGTTGGAGAAGACTTTACACATCAATTAATCCCCAACCCTCATTTTGCAAATGAGGAAAATGAGGCCCAGAGAGGCTAAGTGAGTACCTATGGCCACACAGGAAGTAACAAGCCTCTTGACTTCAAATCCGGGGCTTTTTTTTTTTTTTCATTACTGCATAAATGCATCTCAAGAGCAGACTCACTTCTGTCCCAAACTGGAGCCTGATGGTGTGGGAGAAACAGATTTGGTCACTTCTATCTTGTCATGGGGCCAACATCCTGCCCCACTCCCATCCTCCACAGAACTCATTCAAGCTAGTTCCCTGAGTCCACCTTCTTTCTCCCTGACATAATCCCTGCCAATCTCCCCCTCTCCCCTCCTCTGGCCTCCTGAGAACTGATCCACACTAGGGCTTGGGGCTCCTCAAACATGTTTGCTCAAAAGGCATCCTACAGAAGATGAGTCCAAGCTTCCTCCTTTCCCCAATGTCTCAAGAGCCTCTGGAAGGAAGAGGGCCAATAGCCACCCCCATCCCCTCCCCTACTGGGGTAGGAGTGGGTACACTTTCTGGAGTAAGCAGCCTCAATTCGGCATGGAAAGCTGACCTGGGTCACTACCCACGCTGGCGCTCCTATCTCTCTGCTTTGCCCAGTAGCTCTCGGAGTCAACGGGGCTCTCTCTAGAGCCAGGACAGCCCCTGAAAACCAAAGGACCCTTAGCTCTGTAGAGAAGTCAACCTCCTCTCTTCCCCTCCACGCCTCCCTATCTTCTTCCTCTGCTTTGGTTGGCCCTTGGTCGGGGGAGCGAGAAGATGATGAAAATCGAGAAAGAGGGAGGACCACTCCAGGCACGAATCGGAGCGAGAGAGATCTCTCAGCACTTTACACAGAAAGCAGTGGATTCGCTGGGCCCCTCGTTTTCCAGGGAAGATCTCTAAGAGCTTTATAAACAAGACAGTTGTTGCCAGTTTCCACAAGGGCTCACGATTCGACCTCTTGGGAGACCGAGGACCACGTGGAGGGGGACCCTCGGGTACCCCAAAGAGGCACCACGTTCCCCCCACCCCACAATCCCCATATCACTCACCAGCGCTGGCGCCGCTTCTAAGACGCACACCTCCAGCCCCAACTCCAGCCCCACCTCCAGCCCCACCTGTGGCCCGCCCTGTCGTGGCCACAGCCACCTCCCAGGCTGGGCGGGGCAAGACAGGCAAGGCAGCCCACGGGGCGGGGGTTGTTGGTTTGGACAATGCAAACGCACCAAGGTTTTGAGGCCTGAGCCGGACTCCCTCTGTCCCTGTGCCCTCGTTGTCTGCCAGCCATGCAGGGTTTGGGGGAGGAGACCGCAGAGAGCAGCGGGAGGGGTGGGACTTGTTACGGTCATTACTCAGAGTGTCCCGAACTAAATAAAGCCAGGAGAGGAACAGAAGCAGAATCGGGACCTCCAGAGGGAAGGATCTGAGCATCTCTGGGTAGGAGTCCCAGCGAGCCTGGCCCAGGCCTGTTCCCAGTCACTTGGCATAGTCCTGTTGGCTCCTCCCCTCCCTGAGGAGCTTCCCCCCTTACACCACCCACAGTCCTTCTTGGGTCTTTCAATACCCAGGCAATCATGGGGGATACCTCTTATTTATAGTTTCTCTGAAATGTCTTTGTCCCTTCATCCTCCATTCTTCCATCCTCATCCTAGGGCAAAAACCTCTGGGAAACGTAGCCAGAGTCTGCCTCGGCAGAGAAACAAAAGTCCTCCGACCTTCAGTCCCCTCCCTCCGCCCCTAATTTTACCGATCGAGAAACTGATGCCCTGGAACTAGACGTGGGCCCAAGCCCAGACTTTGCCCACTGATTTGTTGTTGTGGTTCCCCTCCTGGGGTTTTGACCCCCGGAGGATGCTTTAACTCTCCCGCTGCCTCTGACTCCCCCAGTCTGGGCGCATTAAACAGCTCAGCCTGGCATCCCTGCTCACGCTCTCCCCGTGGCCCCCGGCAAGCAAATGCCTGGCTGGAAACATTGTCGCCTTCTCTAGTTGGCTATTATCTGGAGATGTCTGCGCTGGGGCCCTCCGGGTTCAGAAGCCCGGCTGGCACCGGGTGGGTAGAGGAACTAGGAGGTGGTGTTCTGGCCTTGCCTTCTGCTGCCCCCCCGCGGACAGTGCGGGAATCGCAGACCTTGGACTCCTTAAGGATCGTTCTTCCATCCGTCGCTAGCTCCAACCAGACCTGAATCTGCCCCTGGCCTAGAGGACCCCACTTCCCAAGGCTCCCAGAAAGAGTCTGAGCCTCAGATGTCCCTTTTATATGGTGGCTCTCCAAGGACTGTTACTAGTTACAGGACCTGATAATAATATTAATAACTCATCAACAAGCATTTATTAAACATCTCGGTGGGTCAAGTGCCAGGGATACAAAGAAAGGCCAAAAAAAAAAAAAAATCCCTGCCCTCAAGGGGCTTACATTCTAATGGAGGGGACACCGTGCCAAGGACTCTGTACAGACAGTCTATAGACAGGATAAGCTGGGCGTTATCCCAGAGAGAAGGTGCTGGCCAGGCATGGCTTCTTGCAAAAGGAGGGATTTTAGCTGAAACTTGAAAAAAGCCAGGCCGAGCCTCTGATGGGCTTTCTAACCACATAACAGACAGCAGTGCTTGCATGGCTATTCTGATTCTACGATGAAGAAACAAATTCAAGTAAGGCAAGTGAGTTGTCCAGGGTCACAAGCTAATGTGTCCCAGGGGAGAGTCTGACTCTTCTATACCAAATGACCTGATTTCCCTTCCCCACAATCCCTTACCAGCTTTTCCCGGCTCTTGGGCTCCTGTGCTCCAAAGACCTAATCCAGGAACACATTTTCATGTGTAGGAATCCAATCTGGTCTGGATAGGGATGCTCCCAGATGAATCTTCTCAAAACCTGGTCCTTGTCACTATCTTTCAGGAGCTCCCCATTACTTCCTGAACTAAATCCAAATGCTTTTGTTTCTACAATCTGGCACTGTCCTTTGCCAGTCTTTCCTTTCACAATGTCATGCTCAGGGCTCTCGGGTCCAGCCCAATTGGCCTACTCATCATCCACTGTCCAAGACCTGTGCTCTCCCAAATTCTGGGCCTTTGATCACTTTGTTCCTTCTCCCAGAAATGCCTTCCCTTTATTGCTCTGTTGGATTCCTACCCATTCTTAGAAGCCCAATTCTTAAATGTCACCTCCTTTGAAAAGTACAAAGGTAGACAAGCATACTATAGGCCTTTGCTTATTAGTTTAAGGAGACTGAGAACAGGGCTTTGTACTTTGTTCCTCAAAATAGTCTTTTGAGGTAAGGTAGGTACGATTCTCCAGCATTTTAATAATGAGGAAACTGAGGCCCAGACAGGGGAAGGAATTTACCCGAGGTCATCCAGTGAGTTAGTGGCAGTCAGGATTTAAACTGAAGTTTCCTTCCTGATTTTCAACCCAATTATCTTTCCATTCACCCCTGTTGTTTCTCCATAGACATATGTGCTTTAAGCAGTCACATGGCTTGGCATAGGGGCAAAGCCCCCTTATCCAGGAGAGGATATCTTTCTGGGTAGGAGAGGAGGGCATAACTTCCTCCAAGATAGCAGATGACGGAGACTCCTTGACCTTCATTCCCCACCCCAAATTGCTTTTAGACCTTGGGTTTCTGAACATGAAGCTACTGGTAAGACCTCACCCTGAATCCCTTTGGTTCTATCCCTTATGGAAGCTGAGGAAGGGACAGGGGACCTTGGGGCAGAGCTGTTCTCTCTCTTGCTCTGTCTCACTGCTGGCTCTGTGCCTGCTGTATTGACTTAAGACCTTCCGGGAGCCTGTCTGAAGACTCAGGTTTCAGGATCTGATCCATCCCACCCTGAGCTGTTTGAATAGAGCCCATTCCCTTCCTAGCTATTAAGACTTCCTGCCTTCCAGCAATCTGAACCCCTGCCAGGACTCTGTTCTCAGCTTCCTCAAGCTAATAAGTACTGTCCTGCAGCACACAAGCCTCATTTTGCACTTTCCAAAAGCACTTTCATATTTATTGGATCATCTGATTTTCATAATGACTCTGGGATGAAGGGAAGGGAAGGGCAAGGCTTGTTCCCCTCCAGTCCTGGGTTTTGTTTTTCTTTTTTTTTTCTTTTAGATTTGGAGAAATGGACGTCATAGTTTCTCCAAGGTCATACACTGAGCCAATGGCTGAATAGGGGTCTAGAACCCAAGTCTCCAAGATAATTTATGAAATATGGGCTGTTTAGCTTGGCAACTCCTTCTGGGGAGATTGCTGAAAAGAACTCTACAGGGGTGGCTAGATGAATAAAACATGGCCCTGGAGTCAGGAGGACCTGAGTTCAAATCTGGCCTCAGACACTTAATGCTTACTCTCTGTGTGACCTTGGGCAAGTCACTAAACCCCAACTGCCTTGCCTTCCCTCCTCCAAAACAAACAAACAAACCCAACTCTACAAAAAAACCACTTAGGTTTGAGACCCTCTAGGTTTGTATCTTGCTATCTCTGTCACTAACTCACTGGTGACCTTGGATGAGTCACTTAACTCTCAAGGTTCAGCTTTGTTATACATTAAAAATATGTACACATCAAGTATACATAATATGTACATATATGTGATATATACCTATATTACATGTGTTCATGTGTATCTATGTCCATTTATATACCCAGTGACTTCACTTACACACCAATGCAGAGCCATACCTCATTTGTAACGTATTATAAGGAGAGTTGCTTGGTTTTCTGAGAAATTAAGTGACTTGCTCATAGTCACTCAGCTAGTATGTATCAGAAGCAGGACCTGAACCCAGGGTTTCTTGGCTCCAAGGCCAGTCCTCTGAGACTGAAACAGTCCTCTGAAACAACCTTTCAGTTGCTGCCTTTCAGTTATAGTTAGTAAGAGCTGACATTTATAGAGTGCTCCAAGATTTGCAAAGCACTTGCTATTTCATTGGATCTTCAAAACAATCCTGGGAGATAGTGTTGTTGTTACCACCATTTTACAGATGAGGAAACTGAGGCAGAGAGTATTTAAGTGACTTGCCTAGGGTTACATATGTAGTTAAGTATCCAAGGTGGGATTTGAACACAGGTCTTGTTGACTCCAATTCCAGCCCTCTATCCGTTGAACCACTTAGCTGTCTAGCCACACATACATCATTTCATTTGGTCTTCCCAACCCCCTTGTAGGAGAGATATTAAATAAGGAAGATGACACTCAGAAAAGTTATGACTTGCCCATAGATAGTAAGTATACTCTGCCTTGGCATTTATCTGGAGTATTGTGTACAGTTCCAAGTGCCATATTTTAGGGAGGGCGTTGATAAGGTGTAAGGCATGCACAGGAGGGTGAATCAGGATGGGCAAAGGTCTGGCAATCAGGATATGTGAATCCTGGGATTATTTAGCCAGGAGAAGAGAAGATTTTGGGGTGACATGCTACCGTGTTTCCCCGATAATAAGACACTGTCTTATTAATTTTTTGGACAGAAAAACACCAGAGGGCTTATTTTCAGGGGAGGGCTTATTTTAATGAACATTGACAGCAATTTTAATAAACAGGTAAATGTGAACAAAAAAATGTACCTTTATTCAATAAGCAAATAACTGGGGAAGAACAGGATGATGCGCTCACTGCTGCAGCTCTGATTGGATGCAGCTCAGAGCACGGCCTGTGTTTCACCCCGGGGGGGGGGGGTGCATACAGAGGGTATTGTAATGTAGCGTGTAGCGCAGGGGATCACCTTCACTACAGTAGCAATCTCAATAGGGCTTATTTTCGGGGGAGGGCTTATTTTAGAGGAATCTTACACAGTAAGGGGAGGGCTTATTTTCGGGGTATGTCTTATTATCGGGGAAACACGGTAGCTGTTTTCGAATACTTGAAGGATCATCATGTGGAAAAAGGGCTTTGCCTGCTTAGTCCAGAAGGCAGACCCAGCAGCATCGGGTAGAAGCTGCAAAAGGGCCATTTTAGCCTTGATGTGAGGAAAAGCTTCCAAACAATCTCCAAGTGGAAGGTTCCAGACATAGTGGGAGCATGCCTCATTGGAGGTCTGTGATGCAAGGCTGGTGGATTACTTGGGTGCAGTATTGCAGAGGGGCTCCTTGCTCAGGTTGGGGTTGGACTAGGCAATGGCCTTTGGTCTGAGATTCTAAGATTCGGTGGGGGTGCTGCTAGTTACCTTGGGCTTCTGAGAATAGCCAGAGGAGGAGCAGCAACAGCAATGATGATAACAATGGCTCACATTTCCTCCACTGACCTCCTTCTCTAGTGCCTCATGTTGGTGTACAAGCTTCTCTGTGTTCCTGAGCACCCTGCTTGTGGAATATAAGCTCTGGCATGTCTTACCAAGCTGGACAGACTTCCCATATGTGCTTGCCCATGGACCGAGTAGCTTGGATCCAACCTTTTCAAATGCTACTGATGCAATTTAAGAGTTCTGCAACCAGGGGAAGTCCCGAGAACTGCATTCTGGGTACTCAGGCAGGTCAGAGTGGGTGGGTGGAGAGTATCAGAGTTGGCAGAAATACCTGGGTTGAGGGGGAGAAGAAGACATTCCAGGACTAGAGGTACAGAAATAGAAGGTGAAGGGCACATTTGAGGAAACAGCGTTATTCAATTTGGCTGGGTTACAGGACAAGGGGAAGTGAGCAGTGAGACAAACAGCTGGAAGAACTCACCAGATTTTGAGAGGCTCTGGAATGCCCCTTTGAGCTATCTAACTTTATCTTTTTTCTTTTTTTACAGGGGGGAAGGTAGGGCAATTGGGGTTAAGTGACTTGCCCAAGGTCACATGGCTTGTTTTTGTGTTAAGTGTTTGAGGCCAGATTTGAACTTAGGTCCTCCTGACTCCAGGGCTGGTACTTTATTCACTGTACCACCTAGTTTCCCCCTATCTAACTTTATCTTGTAGACAATGAAGAGCCACCAAGCCATTTTTAGAATAAATTTTTATTGATATTTTCTGTTTTTGTATTACCTACATTTTCCAAAGTAGGTTTTGAGCAGGGGTGTAACATGATCAGAGTTCTGTTTTAGGAAGATGAATCAGGTAGTCTGTATAGGATGGATTGTAGGATTCCTTGCTCCCTCCAAGAAAGCTATGTCTTATAATAAAGTATGCATACTATTTTCATTTTTTGTTTTTTTTCTTTCTTGTTGTTTTTCCTTTTGTTCTGATTCTTCTTTTACAACATGACTAATGTGGAAATATGTTTAACATACTTGTACACGTATAACTTATATCAGATTATTTGCTGTCTTGGGGAGGGGAGAGAAGGAAGGGAGGAAGGGAGAAAAATTTGGAACTCAAAAATTTTACAAAAATGAATGTTGAAAACTATTTTTACAGGTTATTGGAAAAAAATTAAATACTATTAAGGAAACAAATAATAATAAAGTATGCAGAAAGGGATAAAAAGAAAAAGGTCCACAAAACTAACCAAGATTTTTTTTTTAAAGCAATTGAGGTTAAGTAACATGCTCAAGGTTACACGGCCAGTTATTTTGTGTGAGTGTTAAGTATCTGAGGCCGGAACCAATCCCGGGGTCTCCCAACTCCAGCTGCTGCTCTTACTCACTGCACCACCTGACCTCCCCCAAACCAAGATATTTTTAATAATTGATGACATATTCAGTATCCCACACCCATAGTTCCCCACTTCTGCAAAAAGTTGGGGGAGGTGCCTCCTCATATCTCCAAATGAATTGTAATTATAATTTCATGGTATTGAGTTTCAAATTTTTTTTTGGTGTTGTCTTTTTTCTCCCATGTACATTATTGTAGTCATTGTGTAAAATTTTCCTGGTTCTGCTTACTTCACTTACATCAATTTATCTAAATCTTTTCATGCTTCTCTTAATTTTCTACTAGTCACTTCTCAAGATAAAGTGGTATTCCATTAAATTCATATACCACAATTTGATTAGCTATTTCCCAAACCCATAGGCATCAACTTTATTTTCATTTCTTTCCTACTATAAAAAGGGCAGCTAGAAATATTTTCATGTATATGGGGCTCTTATTTTTGTCCTTGACTTCCTTGGAGTATTATGCCTAGCAAAAAAAATCTGGGTCAAAAGAAAGGCATTTTGGTCACTTTCTTTGCCTAATTCCAATTGACTTTACAGGATAGTTATACTAATTCACAGCTACACACAGTGGATGGGCATGTGTGCCTATCTTTCTATAACTCCCTCAACAGTGTCTTTTCACATGTTTTGTCATTCTTGCCACTGAAAGGTTTACAGCAGGGGTATGACATGATTAAGAGTTCTGCTTTAGGATTATGGATCTGGTAGCCTGTTTAAGGTGGACTGTAGGGAAAGGGAGCAAAGGCAGGGTGACCTTTGGGAGGCTGTTGTCTAGACAGGAAGACAAAACAGATACATTGCTTTTATTTTGAAGCTTATTACTGGTGATGCTGTTGGTCAGAGACTGGAAAAGAAGGGATTCTACACCCGAAGGGGGTTTTCTAGAAACGAGTTTGAAAGAACAGATTTGGCAACTTGTTGAATAGGCATTACGTATGAAATCCCCTTCTTCTACCTCAAGCCAACAATCTCATAAAGTATTTAAGCTTTACTTATAGGGAAACTGGGACCTGGAGAAGATGATTGTCTTGGCTAAGATGTAGAAAAGTAGTAGTGGAGCTGGGACTAGAACCTATGTCTGTGGAGTCCCTCCTCAGAGTTTTTCTTCCTATTCCAGGGGTGAGGAACTTGCAGCTTCCAGGCCATATTGGATTCAATCAAGAGTTGAACTTGAGGACCTAGAGGGTCACATATGGTTCCCCACCCCTGTCCTATGCCATGCTGCCTCTGGGTAGTAATGAGGAAAGGAGAGGAAGGACAGTTGGAGGAGGAATGAGGTACTGAAGGTGACAAAGTAGAAGGCAGGAAGGACTGGTCACTTGGTAGGAGACCTGAAAAATCAGCTATAAGTGCACCCCTGAGAGAGACTGCATTCTGAGGACTCAGTCAGGTGGGTGTAGAGGGGAAGCTAACAGAGCTGGTGGGAATGCCTTATGGAGCAAGGACATTCCAAGAAATTCAGTCATGCCCTATTCTTCTTCACCCCATTTGGGGTTTTCTTGGCTAAGAAACTGGAGTGGTTTGCCATTTCCTTCTCCAGCTCATTTTACAGAAGAGGAAACTGAGGCAAACAGGATTAAGTGATTTGCCCAGACTGGATTTAAACTCAGGTCCTCATGACCCCTCCCCCAACTTCTCACCTCCTGTTCTGGCACTTTAATCACTGTGCCACCTAGCTGCACCATTCCAAAAAACAGCAAGTAAATCTGGAGTTAGGATGATCTGAGTTCAATTCTTGTTCTGAACACACTAGCTATGTGACCCTGGGCAAGTCACTTAACCTCTGTCATCTTGGTTTCTTCATTTGTAAAATGGGGATAATAATAGTACCTACCTGCCAGGGTCGCTGTGAGGATAAAGGGAAAGGGAAAGGGAATAAGCATTTATTAAGCTCCTACTATATACTATTGGATAAAATATTTGTAGAGTGCTTCTCATACTTTAAAGTGCTGTGTAAAGGCTATATTATTGTTGTTATTGTTAGTCAGTTGACCCACCACACTCAGTTTCCAAATGTCTAGTTCTTGTCATGACTCCACTGTTCAGAAACTTCCTATGGCCCAATAAAGTCTAGACTTCCTATTTCCATCCTCTCTGATCAGGCTTCACTCTCTTCCCTTCCTCTTCCCTTTTCTATGGATATTATGCTCCTGAAAAACCTTATGACTCACTTCCTAGAGCATCTTATCTCCTCCCTGCCCAAGTACAACTGCCTCCTCTCTGCCTTTGTTTACACGGCTCCCTCTACTTAGAATTCAAACACCCATCCCTCTCCCTGCCCATCAAAATTCTTCTATTGCTTTGAGTTCTAGCTTGGAAGATACCTGGGAGAAGTTTTCCTTGATAGTTCCCCTAATTTCAAAGAGAACTTCCCATCTTTAGAAAATGAGAGTATTTTATTGATTCCTCACTTATGTTCTAGTCTATATTACCATTACATGTGTCTGTCTGCATCTTCTCTCTTCTGCTAGACAAGTATGTCTTATGAGAACAAAGACCACATCTTATTCATCTTGGTCTCTTTCCTAATCTAGCCAGGGACCTTAGACATAGTTGGCCCTTGATGAATGATAATTGAAATTAAGCGACTTGGGGCAGCTAGGTAGATATAGCACCAGCCCTAAAGTCAAGACCTGAGTTCAAGTCCAACCTCGGACACTTACTAGCTACATGACCCTGGACAAGTCATAACCCCAATTGCCTCAAAAAAATTAAAAGACTTGCTCAAGTTCACTCTGCTAGTTAGCAGCAGAGCCCTATGGAAGGCCATAGCTGGAAGGGACCTACAAGAGAGTAGCTTGCCCTGAATAGGACAGCTATGACATCTGATAAGTGGTCATCCAGTCACTTGAGAGATCACAGATTTAGGGATCCCATTCTTCTTTCAGATAGTTTCAGTTTTTAGGAAGTTGTTCCTTTTATTGAACTGAAATAAACCTCTTTCTAACATGTGACAGTTGTAGCCTTAGGAGAGACCTCAGTGGCTATTTACTCCAACCCATGACCAGAAAAAGAATTCCTATTTCAACACACCCAACAAGTAGTCACCCAGGCTATGATTGGAGTGAGCCCAGAACATCCTGAGGCAGCCCCTTTCACTTTTGGGTGGTTCTAATTGTTAGGAAGTTTTTCTGACTTCAATCCTAAAGTCTTCCTTTTGCAACTTCTACCCACACTGCTCCTGGTTCTGCCCCTTGAAGCCAAACAGAACAAATCTGATCCTTCTTCCACATGGCAGCTCTTCAAAAATTTAAAGACAGCTATTGTGTTCCCTGAGTCTTCTCTTTTTTCGGGTAAACATTCCCAGTCTCTTCAACAAATCCTCCTGGGGCATGAGTGCAAGGCCTTCACTGTTCTGGTCGCCCTCTTCTGGACATTGTCCAGCTTATCAGCTTCCTACGGAAACTGGCAGACAGAGAGAGAGAGCTGAGCACAATGTCCCAGATGGGGTTTGGCCAATGCAGAATGCGGCAGGTCCATGACCTTGTTGTGCCAGGAAGACATGGCCCTTTTCATATGGTCCGATATCGCACTAACTTTTTTGGCTGCTTTATCATCCTGCTGCCTCATGCTGAGCTCCGAATCCATGAAAACCTCCAGATTTTTTTTTTTCAGATAAACTACACATCCTCTCATTGGTGTTAGTTCTGCTAAGTCTAAATCTTTGTCCCGTGTAAAAGCCTTTCACATACTTAGTCTTATGGAGTTGATGCAACCTTAGAAATCATTTGTTCTCTCTCATTTTACAAATGACAAAACTAAGATCAAATAGGTGAAGTCACTTTGCTAAAGTCATACAGGGGGTAGACAGGATTTCAATCCAATTCCTCTAACTCCAAATCTAATGCTCTTTCCACTTCACCAAGTTCCCAACAAACATCCCCAGTTCCTTCAACTACACCTTGGCTGCTTTGGTCTCCTATGCCCTCCTTGTCCCGATTGCCTCTCCATCGACACTCTTCCTACAACATGGTTCCAAGGACTGAACAGGATTCTCCAGATGGGGGCTGGTCATGGCAGAGGACAGCAAGACTATTGCTTTGATTCTTCCATGCATGCTTAAGATGGAAGTAGCTGTTTTGGTTGCCCCATTACAATGTTGATCATGTTGACCTTGGGATACACTAAGACACATCCCACCCCTCACTCCAAGGATCTTTCCCACAGGAACTGTTGTCTAACCATGTCTCTCCTATGATACTTTTGCAGTTGATTAAAAAAAAATCTGTGGTAGGACCCAGGTCTCCTACTTTCTGGTCCAGGGATCTTCTCACTGTCCCATGCTGCCTCTGTATGTCCCCAACCAAGTCAGTTTCCTCCCCAGAACAAGCCATCTTTGTCCCTATCTCAACTCAGGGTGGTGCTTCCTCCCTCCTCCCCACTTAGAAAGCTCATTTCCCTCCAAATGCAATAACCAGAACTTGCCTCTTTACAAATTCCCACAGCCCCTATAGTCCACACTCTTTATCAGATCTCCTCATTGACTGTTTCTTATCATTTAATTGTTTCATAAGTCATCTCTCTCCAACTAGATTCTGAGCTCCTCCAGGGGTTGATACTATAACTTACAGATAGTAGAAGTAGTGTGATTTCATCCAAAAGTCAGACAGTCAGTAAACATTTATTAAATATCTGCTACGTGCCAGGCACTGTGCGGGGATAAAAATACAATTTTTTTCCTTAAAGAGAGTCTGTAAACTACTGTGCTGTAAGAAATGACAAGCAGATTGATTAAAAAAAAACATGGAAAGACTTGCATAAAATAATGAAAAGTGAAATGAGCAGGACCAAGAGAATGTTGTATACAATAACAGTAATATCTGTTCGAAGAGTAACTAAATAACTAAGCTATTCTGAGTAATATGGATATTAAAATCAGCTATGAAGGACTTATGAAGGAAAGTCCTATCCACTTCCAGGGTTGGTTCCATTGGTTGGTTGCCATCCTTCATTCTCTTAAGGGGACCAAAATGACATCAGTATTGCTACAGTCAGGTTTCAATGTGTCCAACTGTGGCTGATCAGACCAATATAAGCTCATAATACTCTACCACAGGTCAGGAACAAATAGTTCACATGAACATTTGGGGTGGATACTCTTGAGTTTCCTTTGAGCTGTTTCGATTCTGCTTTGCTCATAAAGCACAGCACCTTCTCTGATCTGGGCACACTATGCTGAGTGGCCCTGTGCCAATGTCTCCCTTGTCACACAATCAAGTCCAAAGTTCTTGAGAGACCTTGAGAGTCTCCTTGTATCGTTTCTTCTGACCACCATGTGAACACTTGCCCTGCCTGAGTTCTCTATAAAATAGTCCTTTTGGCAAGTGTACATTTCTCATTTGAACAACATGGCCAGCTCATCAGAGTTGCACTCTCTGAAGTAGAGTTTGAATGCTTGGCAGTTTATTTCAAGCAAGGACCTCAGTGTCTGGTACCTTATCCTGCCGGGTGATCTTCAGAATCTTCCTAAGACAATTCAGATGGAAGCGATTCAGTTTCCTGGCATGGTGCTGGTAGACTGTCCAGGTTTCACAGGCATATAACAGTGAGGTCAGCACAGCTACTCTGTAGACCTTCAGTTTGGCAGTCAGTCTAATATCTCTTCTTTCCCATACTTTCCTTTGGAGCCTCCCAAATGCTGAGGTAGCTCTGGCAATGTGTGTGTCAACCTCATTATCATCATCCCTGGAAAGTACACTACCAAGGTAAGTGAACTTATCTCCAGCATTCAAAACTTCTCCATTAGTTGTAACTGATGGTTCCACATATGGATGGTGTGGTGGTGGCTGATGGAGCACCTGGGTTTTCTTGTTGTTAATTGTTAGGCCAAAATTAGCACAAGCAGCAGAAAACTGATTAGTACGTGTTGTATGTTTACATATATAATGTTGATCTACTTTAATGTTGGTTTAGGAGAGAGACAACTCAAAACTCTAACTGTAACAACAAAAGACAGTCCCTGCCCTCAAAGAACTTACAATCTAATGGAGAAAGGCCACACACAAAAAGGCAACTGAAAAGTTGAGCTTAAGGTACCTGGCACAAAAAGGGGTATGATGGAGAAATCCAAGGAAGTACAGAAGCATTCTAGCTGTTGGGAGATGGGGAGATGAGTGTGCTGGACCTTTTTCTTTAAATAGATGCCCTGGAGCCCATGGTCCTGCCTTCTGGTCAGAGGAGCCAATCAGAGGGGCAAAAGGTACCGATGAGATATGAGTAAGATTCAGTCTTGCAGGACAATGAAATTTCACAATCATGAGTTTCCTGGAAAAGGAAGACATGGTAAAGAGGTCCATAGAAGTCCAAAAGCAGTGTAGCTTGTGGAAAAAGGGGATCCTAGAATCTCCATTCAATCTTAGGATCCTAAGCTTAGAGTAAGAAGGATCTATAGAAGCTATCTAGTTCCTCATTTTACAGATGAGGAAACTGAGGTCCCCAGAAAGTTGAAGTAACTTGTTTAAGGTCACAGAAATTGTAAGCAGTAATGCCAGGGTATGAACCTAGGCATAGCATAACTTTTGCTTTTTCCCACTGTTCCACACTGTCTTGTTGGCTCTGGGCAGGGCAGTCAAGAAGCCTGGAATCTTAGTCTTTCTCACTACTTTGAGAATAAACTGAGATCAGACATGAATTTGCTTTGAAAACTAGAAATGGTCAGGCATGGTGACAAACTGTCATGATCCCTGCTACTAGGAAGGTTGGGGCCGATGGAGGCTTGAACTGAGGAGTTCTGGATTGTAGGATTAAAGCTAAACAGGGGTCAGCACTAAGTCTAGCAAGCCCCCAGTGGTGGGGAGCTGCTAGGCTGTCTAAAGAGGGCAGAACTGACACAGGGTGGAGAAAGCAGATTAAAACTTCTGTTCTTCTGATCAGCTGTGGAACCAACCAGTGAGTGGCCACTATCCTTACAGCCTGGGCAAGAGGAGCAGATGCAGTCTCCAAAGAAAAAGAAAACAGGAAATGAGGGCAACAATGAGTAGCAACTCCTTTAAAATACATATACACATATATCATCAAAGGAGACAAAAGTATTTTGGCACACACTAAAGAATTAAGAACCAGAATATTCCTTCCAGGGTGATAGGAAGCAGATAAAAAATAATAAAAAAAAAAACACCCTCACATCTGAGTAATACTTTAAAGGTTATAGAATATTTGCAATCCATTATCTCACTGGAGTCTTATAACAACCCCAAGGGAGACAGGGTAAGGGTTATTATCTCTTCCCCCTGGACTCATACAGTGTTTTTGTTTTATTATGTACTACAGTTAACCATATTTGCATCTTAGCCTCCTACCAAAAAGCCTCCATTCTGCCTCTTTCATAGAGCTGTTTGGAAGATGGTATTACATAAATATGAGCAGTTATTTACTTTTTCTGGGTCTACTGTACATGGAAAAATAATAATATAACACTTAAGGACTCACAAAGGCTTGAACCTCCTAATCACTCTGTGAGGAAGATATTATAGTGATTATTCCCATTTTACAGATAAAGCTCAGAAAGGCTAAGTGATTTGCTCATAGTCATCACCTACTGATAAGTGTCAGAGGTGGGATTCAAAGTCAAGTTTTCCTCAGTTCAAATCCAAGGGTCTTTTCTCCCCTTTTACAAACTTGGCTTATTTTTCCTTCCAGTTTTGAAATTGATGCTTTTAAAAAAGATCACAGTCATTTATTTATACACTCCTCTCCCTCATCAAAGCTCCCTTTATAATAAAGGAAAATAGTTAAGCATAAGTAACCAACAAAATAAACAAATCCAACAATATATGGCATATTTTAATCTCTTACCTCTGTGCTGAGAGAAGGGGTATATATTATGTTCTCCATTCTTTGGAACCAAGGTCATTTGTTGAAATTTATCTGAGTTCAGCTATCTTTTACTGTTTTTATTTATTGTAGTTATTATGAATATTATTTTCTTGTTTCTAATTTTTTCACTCTATATCACTTCATACAAGTCTTCCTATGTTTCTCTGAATTTCTCCTATTTGTTGTTTCTTATAGCATACTAATTTTCCACTATATTCTAGATGGCAAAAATTATGTTGGAAAATATGGCTCAGACATAAGGAATGAGAGAGGTCAAATGTAAGAGGAGAGATGCTTCATGCCTATAGATCATGGAAACTTCCTTTGAAAAAAGAATTAGGAAGTATTGGACATGGTGAGCTGCAAATTAAATTATAAAGAAATGAAACTGATATTTTAGCATATGTAAAATTACTCACAATTGATGTGTAGTCATTTCTGAATCAAATTGTCTATTCATGGGCACCCCATAGACCTGTTATGGCAAATATGAAAATTAATACAAAACTAGGAGAAAAAATAAAAATGAGAAAAGGATATAGGACGGAATTAAAACAACTTGATATACAAACAAGTTACTAATGTCAAAAATGGGAAATGGATGGAAGAAAGGATATCAACACTGATTAGAAAAATTTTGTAAATAAATTTAACTGATATACATCAACTCTCATGATGGAGAAGTCAAACAAGCTTAAAGTCTGTCCTCAATTAACATGTCAGGCATTGTGTTAGTAATGCTAGGGATGCAAAGACAAAAAAGCCCGTGACGTCAAGGAAGGGACTTAACTTCTCCTAGGGGATATAATATATTGACAGGCCAATATAAAAAATAAATACACAGTGATGGAAGGGAGTACTGAATGTGAGGATCAGAAAAATCTTCTTTGTGAAGGTAGCACTTTAACAGTCTTAAAGATTCCAAGAGGTAGAGGTGAGAAGGAAGAATATTGTAGGAATAGGGAACAGCCTGTACAAAGTTTGGGAGGCAGGAAATGTAATGTCTCATGTGGGTAATAGCAAGGAGGCTGGTTTGATTGGAACTTAAGAGTATGTGAGGAGCAGTGATATATAATCAGCCTGGAGAGGTAAATTGGACTTAGATCATAAGGCACTTAAAATGCTGGAGAAGTTTGTATTTTATCCAAAAGGCAATGGGAAGTTGGAAAAAAAAAAAAAGGAAGTTTACTCCTTTTCCAGAATAGTGATATGGTCAAACCTATGCTTTAGGAATATGGATTTGGCAGCTGCAAATACAAAAAGATGAATTAGGAGGCCCTTATAATAGACTAGGCAAGAGCTAATGAGGCATCACTGGGGAGGGCAGTGGCCAAGTAAGCAAGGAGGTAGAGATGGACAGTAGAGATTCTAAGAAGGTGGAATAGAGAAAATTTGCCAATGAATCATAAATGAAGGGTAAAGAGCAAGGACTTTTGAACCTGGGTAACTGGAATAATGACAGTATCCTCAACAGAAATAAGGAAATAAAGGAGGAGAGGATTTAGAGATAGAGATGAGTTCTGTTCTGAACATATTTTCCAACATAATTTTTGTTCAGATGAGTTCTGTTCAAGTTTGAGATGCTATGAAATATCCCAGGAGAGACATCAAGCAAGCAATTGAAGACTCGGCACTGGAACTCAGGAAAGGGATGAGTGGGGGTTACATAGATTTGGGAGTCCCCTGCATAGAGATGATGGTTGAATTCGTAGGAGCTTGTGAGATCAGGAAGACAAAAAGTATAAAGGAGAAGAGAGGTCCCAGGTCAAACGAGAGAACGTGGATGATGAACCTACAAAGGAGATTGAAGATTGGACTGACCAGTAAGAAGGGCGCCATGATGGAACGATGTCACAAAAACCCAGTGAGATGAAAAGATTCTGGAGGGTGTGCTCTTTGCAAATGTTGCAGAAGGCTAAAGAAGTATGAAGACTGAGAATAATAACGGTAGCATTTATGAACAATTGATAGGATAAAATGACACATTGATTTTCTTATACTTATAAATGAAAAAGCAAGCCCCACATTTTCACGTTCAATTCCCTCCCATCTACAATTAGACTGTTAGTCCTTGAGGGCAAGGGCTGTCTTTTGCCTTTCTTTGTGTCCTCAGAGTTTATCAGAGTGCCAAACACATGGCGGGTGCTTAATAAATTAATTAAATGATGGGAAATGTATATGGAAATGTTCATTTTATTTGGTGTTTGTTAAGTTCAGATTTTTTTTTCAAATTAAGAAGCATTTTCATGCAAGTAGTGGGAACAGAAGCTAGACCGTAAAGGGTTGAGAAGTGTGTGGGAAGCTAGAGAGTGGAACTGATGAGCACAGATGAGGTGTTTTTTTTCTAGGAATTTGGTGGTTAAAAAAAATGAGAAACATTGATCATTCTATTGAGGGGATGGTGGGATAAAATGGAGGAGTTGTTTTTTGTTTGTTCATTTGTTTTTAGATGATGGAGATATTTGGGCATGTTTGGAGGTGGCAGGGAAGAAGCCAGTAAAAAAGGTGAAAATCGGAGAGAATGGTTGAAGAGACAAGTTCCTGAAGGAATGGGAAGGTATGGAACCAAGGACCCAAGTGGAGGAGCAAATTTAAAGACCATCTCATTCTCTGAGAATGGACCAAAATAGCAGAGGATAAGGGTACTTAGTAAATGTTCTAGCTCTTTGCCAAAAGGGGAGATATGTCAGCCAAGGGCAACACTGGTTGAGAATGTACACTTATTAATAAAATCTTACTGAGGATAGTGGAAAATTATGAGTAGCATCTCGTCATAAAACAGAAATCTGTGGAAAGATAAAAACTTCTGAAGAAAGCTTATTTAGAGACTTAATTAAGCAGTCATTCCAGGATTATTTAAGGATATTGGAAGGACAACAACAGAAGAAAGATGGAAAAGATCTGTAAAGGTTTTTTTTTTTTTTAAGTAGTTGAACTTACAGAAGAGGTCTGTGCTGAAGGCAAGACAATTTTGAGATTTCTGAAGGGGTCAGTTCTCAAGGTACCTGAGGGAGAAGATACACAAGATGTAAAAAAAAAAAATTCTGCACCTTATTGTTGCAAAAAAAAGGGGGGGGTGGCTAGGTGGTGCAGTGAGTAAGAGCGCCTGCCTGGAGTCAGGAGGACCAGGGATCAGATACTTAACACCCACACAGAATAACTGGCCATGCAACCTTGGGCAAGTTACTTAACCCCAACTGCTTTAAAAAAAAGGGGGGGGAAGGCAACAGGAAGACAATAATAAGTAATGGCCCATATGCCTACTTTCCCATCCATATGAAATTTTTATGGCAATCTACATATGTCTTGAGGGCAGGGATGTGCTGCTTAATTGGCCTTCTGAAAAAAAATATACTTCTGACACACTTTTAAGTTTCGTATGCACTATTACCATTTCCTCCATTCTTTCTTAAGTCTACAATCAACAAAACAACAAATCGAGCCCTGGTTTGTAGCATTTGCTGATTTCCAAGGTACAAATGCTTACACAGGAAATTTAACAATTGGCTCAAAAGTGCTATTAGAACTGGCTCCAGCACAACCCAGACTGAAGGCATTCTTGATGTGGGTGCTTAGAAAAGACAGGCTTTCACAAGTGATATTCAAAAGTAGGCCACATTTTTTTTACTATCATGCAATTGATTGAAAGAGGTAGAGAAGACAAGATCCAACCAGAATTCTAAATCAAGGAAAGATTACCTAGGTGAGGACTGCTATCTTAAGAACTCTGTAGTCTCTAAAATGAAATCCACTTATAAAAGTCTGACCCTTCAGTGCACACAGGAAAGCATCTAGTAGGATAAAGAATGCCTACTGTATAGGATATACAGCTGACAACACACAGAGTCCTCCATCAGCAAATGTCTTTCAGACAGGGAACAATCTCTGGTTTCAGAGTTGAACATGAGAGCAGGCTGGATTTTCTTTGGAAAATTGCATTTTTTTTTTTAATGACTACAAACTCCTTCTGGAAACTAAAGTCTATTCTATAATTTAAGCCTCAATATTCTTTTTTTTTCTTATTTATTTTTAGTTTTCAACATTTACTTCCATAAGTTTTAAAATTTTCACTCCCTCCCTCCCCAAGACAGTTTGCAATGTGATATGGGCTCCACACATACATTCCTATTAAACACATTTTCACATTAGTCATGTCACATAGAAGAATTATAACGAATGGGAAGAAGCATGATAAAGAAAAAAAAAGTCTGCTTCGTTTTGCATTCCGACTCCATAGTTCTTTCTCTGGATGTAGCTGGCATTTTCCATCATGGAATTATTTTAGGTCCTTCCATTGCTGAGAAAGGCTGAGTCTACCAAAATCACTCCTCACATACTGTGGCTGTGGCTGTTACCGTGTAAATGTTCTTCTGGTTTTTCTCCCCTTAGCATCAGTTGATAGAAGTCTTTCCAGGTTTCTCTGAAGTCCACCTGTCCATCATTTCTTATAGTACAATAGTATTCCATTACATTCACATATCACAACTTGTTAGGTCATTCCCCAATTGATGGGCATCCCCTTGATTTCCAGTTTTTGGCCACCACAAAAAGAGCTGCTATAAATATTTTTGTACATGTGGGTCCTTTCCCCATTTTTATGATCTCTTTGGGATACAGGCCTAGAAGTGGTATAAGTATCAATATTCTTCAAGTGATACTATATGGTTTCAAATCCTGGGACACTAGTCTCTGAAGAATGGAAAATGAGTATTATCTAAAGCTCAGTGGACAGGGAAGCCAGAGGACATGAACAGGGTGTAGCACATTGTAATGGTAATGGTAATTTGAAGATCTTCCCAGTCCCTTGTGTTTGCAAACTAACAGGTACTTAGCACTTAGTTTCAAGTTCATAATTGTGTCAAGTATTAAGACCCAGAACTTGTGAATCCCACAGTAGGATGGACTTAATAGGAATAGGATTGACATAATAGGAAGGGGCAGAACAGGGAGGAGCTAATACTGTATATAAGGAAAAGTCCAAGCTAAGAGAGGCCAGAACTTCTTGGATTGAGCATCTGGAGTCTGGGCTGCTACTGCTGGAGAGAGAGAAACTGAGAACTGAGGACTGAACTGAGAATTGAGAAGAAATGAGAAGAGAGAAGAACTGGGAGGAGGCATGGCTGTGGTGTTAGTACTTTGTCTGTTTTGATGTCACTTTGTCAGATTCATTTGCTAATAGAGGACAGTGCTGTTGTTACAGAAGCCTTGGGGCCCTTGCTGCTGGCTCAGAAGCCCTGGAAGAGGATTTTCTTGTTGCATGTTTACAGAAATCCTGAAAGAGGGTCTTGCTGATGATTTCAGAGGTCCAGGGACTATACTGATGATTTGTACTGATTCCTCAGACCTTGTTGTTGGGTCTTTGTTGATTTGACAGGCAGAAAGTGAATTGATGAGGATACCAGCAATGTGCATGAATGTTATTGTAGTTTGTTAAGCTTTGTCTTCCCAGGAACATAAACTGTGAAGGACTTGAGGTGGACCAGACACTGTGAGCTTCCATATGGAACAGGAACTGCACAAGAAGCTGGACAAAGAACTGACAGCTGTCTGTCTTTGAACCCAGGTGGCAGTTGGATAGATTCAGGCAGGACCATGGAAGAGGAACCATGAAAGCTGAGAGCCTGCCTGGAGTCAAGATGAAAAGACCTCTCCTTGGGTATTTAATGCAAGCTGTGAAAATCATGACTTACTGTGGCCTAGGGGAGGGGAACTGTTACCTTTATATTTAGATGATAGAATTAAGGACTTACTAAATGATTGTGTTACTAAACGAATGTTATCTTTTGCTTAAAACTATGTGACCACTTTGGTAAACACTATATAGCCACTTTAATGATAAGTTGTGAAGTTATAACATTGTGAATACTGTACTTTGATTTCTGTGAATGTTTTGTCTTAGTTTGTTACTGAATAAATGGAGAGTTCACTATACTGTGTAATCAAACCTCGAAAGCTATTCACAGCAACAGTCCTCTGGAAAGCTGCTGTGCTTGGCTTTACACACATTGCAAACAAGGAATTATGGAGAATAAAGAAAGTTGTCAAAGAAATGTATGAGCAAAAAAAAGGGGGACTGGCCAAAGAGCAAAAATGAGGGATAACCAAGACAAACTGTGTTTTACTGTTATCAGTCAGTTAATCAATATGCATTTATCAAGTGCCTACTATGTGCTAGGCCCTATATTGGGGGATACAGAGAAAGGCAAAAACCAGTTCCTAACCTTGGGAAGCTCACAGGTTAATGGGGGAAACAACATGCAAACAACCATGTACAAAGAAGATAAATTGGAGGATAATCAACAGAGGTAGGGCACTAGAATTAAGGGGGACTGGGGAAAGGCTTCTTGTAGAAGGTGGGATTTAAGCTGGGACTTGAAAGAGATAAGGAGAAAGAGTGTTTCAGACCCAGGGGACAGCCGGTGAAAATGCCCAGAGCCGAGAGATGGAGTTGTCTTGTTTGTGGGGGCTGGGGGCAGTGTAAGGTATAAGAAGACTGGAAAGTTGTAGAGGTGGAAACTTGTGGCAGACAGATAGACCAGCAGATTATTGCGAAAGTGAAGGTATAAGGAGATGTTGCAAAGGTAAAATCTATCAGTCTTGGCAATGGTCTGGATATGGGAGTTGAGAGTGAACGTTAAGGATGACACCTAGGTTTTGAGCCCCAGGGAATTGGGAGGGTGGTGGCACCTTGTAATGTAATGCCAAGCAAAGGCAACTTCCCAAGGTTCAGAATACCAGCATAGGTGCTCTCCATTTTATTCAGTGACCAACCAAGAACAGAGAAGATTAAAACATGACATCATTCAAAATACAGCATTTACTAAGTGTGATTAAATAATCTCCAAGGACTACCCCACCCCAGGACCTTCCAATCATTCAATCAATTACAAAGTCTCTGTTCTAAATACTTCTCCACCCCTAGGCTATACCTTAATTAAGTCCACCACAAAGCCCCTCTTCTCAAATGGAGATTAGTTTCCAAACATAAGGTCAAAAGTTCCCCACCCCTGGATCACAATTGAATCTACCCCAGAGTTACATCAAGTTTAAACACAGCACTTAATACCCAAATGGAGGTCTTTTCTTCATCTTAACAAGAGGCAAGTTCTCAGCAATCTTAGTTCCTGGGGACACAAGGCTTAGCAAAGCCACAAGATACATTGCCAGTCCCTTCATGAATTTATCCTCTGTCTGTAGAACAGTCCTAGAACCCCTGAACACATTAGCAAAGCCCTCTCCCAGGATTTCTGTAAACATACAACAAGAAAATCCTTCTTCAGGGCTTCTGAACCAACAGAAAGGCTCCCAGACCCCTGCAACAACAGCACTGTCCTTCACCAGTGGACAGTATTCACTCTTGTCTGCAGGACAGTCTCCAGACCCCTGCAACAACAGCACTGTCCCTCATCAGTGGACAGTATACACTCTCTGTCTGCAGGACAGTCTCAGGGCTTCTTAACCAAATGCCAGGTTCCAGGACTTCTTCAACAGGACAGTCTTTCACCAGTGGACAAATCTGGCAAAATAACATCAAAACAGACAGACAAAGTACCAGCAAAACAGCCATGTCTCCTCAGTCCTTGGCAGCTCAGGGGGCAGGTCTCAAAAGTCCAGGGCAATTCAAAGCGGCCACCAGCAATTCTCTTAGTCTCTCTCTCTCCACGAGGTGCTGCTTCCAAAAAAGATCTTCCGCCTCTCTCTAGTGTCTCTCCAAATCTACATCACCAGCTCCTCCCAGTTCAGGACTTTCTTTTCACATCAACAAGCCCATCCCACAGGTGGGATTAACAAACTCTGGGTTTTAACACAATCAATTTGAAAACCAAGCCAATACAGGGGAATCTTTAATTGCCATTACTATCACACACCTTCAACAGTAATATGGAAATTTGGAAGGGGGGAAAGTTTGAGGACAAAGATAATGAGGGTAGTTTTGGACATGATGAATTTAAGATATCTACAGAACATCCAGTTTAATATATCTAATAGGTAATTAGAGATGCAAGACTGGAGATCAGCAGAGAGGTTAGCACTGAATAAATAGATTTGAGAATCATCAGCACAGAGATGATAATTGAATCCATGGGAAATGATGAGGTCACTAAGTGATAGAGGGAAAAGAGAAGATGGTACAGGGCAGAGCCCTGTGGGACACCCACAGTTAGCAGGTATGACCTGGATGAAGATATGGCAAAGGAGCCTGAGGAGTGGTCAGGCACATAGGAAGACAAAGACAAAGTGATGTATCAAAAACCTAGAAAGATGAGCTAGGTGGCACAGTGCACAGAGTGCTGGGTCTGGAGTCAGCAAGACTCATCTTCCTGAGTCAAATCTGGCCTCAGATACTTACTAGATGTGACCCAGGGCAAGTAACTTAACCCTATTTGCCTCAGTTTCCTCATTTGTAAAATAAGCTAGAGAAGGAAATGGCAAACCACTCCAGTATCTCTGCCAAAAACATGCCAAATGAAGTCATGAAGTGACTGAACAACAACAGCAGCAAATTGAGAAGAGAGTGCCAAGGAAAAGAGGTGGCTTGCAGTGATAAAGACTGCAGAGAGGTCAGGAAGTGATAAGGTCTTTGGATTTGGAAATTAAGAGATCACTGGTAACACTGGAGAGATTAATTTTGGTTGAATGATGAGGCTAGAAGTCAGTAAGAGAGTGAGAGGAGAGAAGTGGAGGCACCTATCATATATGGCCTTTTTAAATTGAGCCACAAAAGGAGAGATACAGGATGATAGTTACTTAGCAAGGATGGATGGGAACAACTGAAAGCTTTTTGAGCATAGAGAAGATATGGGCATGTTTGTAAACAGATGGGAAGTAGCTAGCATATAGGAAAAGAATGAAGGTACGTGAGAGTGGGGATAATATAGGGAACAATCAATAGGAGGAGAAAGGATAAAACGGGATCATTGATGCATGGAGAGGGGTTAGCCTAGGCAAGAAGGGGGTGGAAAGCCTAGTGTCAGAAGGCACCTGAGGGATAGGAGGAGGGAAAAAAGGGAGCGCTTAGTGAAGACTTTTTTTTTTTTTAGTAAAATATGAGGCAAGGCTCTCAGTTGAAAGGGTCATTGGAGGGGAAACCATGTGAGATTTGAGGAGGAATGTAAAGGTTTGGAAGAACTGCTGTGGTGAGTTAATTTTGGGGAGGGGGGGGGTGTAAAGGATTGCCTGCCAGCAGTGAGGGCCAATTAGTGAACTCAGTCAGAAAGGTTGCATGAGTCATCCAAAGCTGAAGCTTAGCAGGATAAGAGCGGTGACATGAGAGGACAAGAGACTCAAGAGAAGAGGGCAACACAGATTTGAACTGGTTCACTAAGGGAACAAGATAGGGAAAAGGAGAGTGGCTAGTACTGGGAGAGAACTAAGGGGTCAAGTGATTGGAGGGTGATGGTGTGGACAAAGAGCAGTGGAGAAGTGGAAAGCCAATAGACTATGATCAGATAAAAGAACTTCAGAGTTCATAAACATGGGAGGTGGTACTTTTGTGAGTGATCAAGATTTGTGGATGGGCAGGATCATATTTGTATGGGTCTAGGGTGGAAAAATAGGTCATGGGAAGTGAGTAAGTTGAAAAACTGGGAGGTTATGGTGCTTGAGGAAGTATCAATATGTATGTCAAGTTCCTAGAATGAAGTTAGGATTTCTTCCCCGCGCCCCCCCCCCCACTCCAGACTGAGCATTTCCTCAGATGACCTTCAAACCCTTTCCGTTTTAATAGTCTATGGTTTCCAAGCGGGTCGTTCCCCTAGTCCGGGTCTTAGCTTCCTTCTCAGTAAAAGATAATACTCTGGAATCCCAGTAGAGAAACCAGGAAAAGGCAGATAACCATGACTTTCCCAGAAAGGGGCGGAGCCACAAAGCTCCATCTCACCCCGCCCACTGCCCCAGACCTCTGCACTCCTCTCGCATCTCGCGAGAGTTGAGACTGGCCGCTTCTGCGCACTACCCCCCGCCAGCAACCAAGGCGCCAAAGGCGGGGGGGAGGAGGGGGGAAGGGGGGAAAGTTGGGGGGGGCCGAGGGGGGAGACGGTGCGAACGGCGCGGCCGCCATCTTGTTTGTGCCCCCGTTCCGCGCTCTCTCCGTTCTCCGTAACTCATACACCCCCCCCTTACCCCCCCCGGCCCCGAGCCGGACTCCTCCACGGCGCCGGGACACAGTGGCAGTCCGAGCCCTTTTCCCGAGCAGCCAAGCGGCGCGGCGGGTAAGTAAAGGGGGGGAGCGGCGGCGGCGGCGGGCGGGCTGGGTGTGAAGGTGGTAAGGGGACAGGCCTGAAGGGAGGGGGGCCTCCGCGGGCCTCCTTGGCTCCCCGACTTGGCCTCTCGGCTCCGGGCCGGCCCGTTCCTCCCTCCCTCTCGCCCCGCGGCACGCGGTGTTTCGGTCCGGCCCCGTCCCGCTGTCCCGCACCGCGCCGCCATGTTGTGTCCTCGCGGGGCGCCGCCGCCTGCGCTCGCGGTGTCCGCGCGCCTTTCGCCGGCCCGCGGGCCCTCTCCCATTGGCGGAGGGGCCGGCGGCGGCGGCGGCGGCGGAGGGGGAGGAAGGGGGGGGCCTCGATCGTGATTGGTCGGTGGGGAGGAGGCCGCGGACCTGGCGCCTTATTGGTCGCGATGGCTCCGGACTGGAGGGGGAGGGGGCTTTGGGCAAGTGTTGGAGACTCGGGGTTCGAGTTCGCTCTTCCACCCTCCTTGTCTTGGGGCTGACCGAGAGTGGGAAGAGGGGTCTAACGGCGCAGGCGCGAGGGAGCCGTCTGCGATTGGGGGCGGGGGTTAGAGATGGAAGCTGGAAGCTTTGTTGGGTCTGGGGTATCAGCCCTGGGGGCGCAGGACCATTGGGGCGGGGAAGTCTGGGGAAGAGGAGTAGGAGTGCCGGGCCTGGGGTTGGGGAAGGGGGGCCAGGCTGGAGGGTGTCCTACGGGTGTGGGCTACACAAAGGGCGTGTGTGTGGTTTGGGGGAGCACAAGCCTTGGTTCATGGTAGATGTCTCAGTAACAGGAGGGTACGGTGTCTCGGGCTGAGTGGAGTTGTTGGGTTTTCGATAGACATAGAAGAGTGTCAGTTTTGGAAGTTGGGTGTTGGCACGTGCGTGGGTGTAGGAGTACAATGAGGCAGCTGTCGGGGCAATGGATAAAATGCTGGTCCTGGAGTCAGGAAGACCTGAGTTCAAATATTGCTTCAGCTATTTGTGTGAGCTCGGGTCACTTAACCGATGTTGGCTGCAGTTTCCTTATTTTTAAAATGAAGATGACACCTACCTTGCATGAAGTTGTTGAGATCTTATTTGTAAAGCACTTGGCACTGTTCCTGGCATATAGTAGGAGGTCTATAAATGCTTATTCCATTCTACTTCCTCTCACTTGTCTCTCCCACCTGCTAGATCTGAGGATCTGATAGAGGCCGAATGGCATTATGAGGGAATGATAAGCTTTTGGGAGGGCCAGTAAGAGGAGTGTCAGACCTTTTGTCGTAGTACAGGAGGAGGGGCAGTGGGGCTAGGATAACTTAAGTGGAGTTACTAAGTCTTGGAAAAGAGTGTTAAGCTTAGGGTTGGGAAGAAGGAGAAATAGCCTTTTTTTTCAAGACAAAGTGGTCCATAGATACTTGGTTTGGTATGCATGACAGGGAGTGATACTGGATCTTACAGGAAAAAGAATGTCTGCCGGTCCAAGAGGCACAAGGGAGGGGGTTTATTTGCCTGGGATATACCGATGAAGGGCAAGAGGGTTCATTTTTGGGGGGCAGCATAGGGAATACGCCTGCTATGGGCAAGAATGCCTGAGCAACCCTAACTGTGTTGAATGTTGCTGGAAAGCAACGCTTGGAGAGCTATGCCTACTCTTTCTCTTACCCTGAAATAACTGAAAGGCCAAGCCAGGCAGAGGACACAGGACCTAATTTTTGTTTTTCTTTTCCTCTGTCTTGAGTTTTCTCTCTCTTTTTTTTTTTAAATATAGCCTTAGGAACTAAAATAACAACACATAACTTCTCTTCCTTACATAACAAGATTTGACAACAGTTTCTGGTTCATATTTCATAATGAAATATGACTCTACTCTTCTTCCAGTCCAAAGTTTAAAAAATCAAGCAGGGGGCACATTCCAGCTGCACTGAATCATACTGACTCAGGTTGATTTCATCCTAAGCCACAGGGACAGGTCAAAACACATTCGCACCTAACTCTGGAGTTTCCACAGGGACAGCATTTGTTGGGTGGTGCTTTTTACTTGCAGTGTAGTTGTAAACACTTGTGCTTAGTCCATTTTCTGTGAGGTTTCTGGCTGTGGGTTAGTGCATCTGGAGTTTGGGAAAGAAGAGGGGATGGAAACTGGATCCCCAATAGGGTTTTGCCGATGTGAGTCTGTTTCATGTTTTGCACATGGATTTTACTACAGGGTTTTAAATTCATATTTAGGTACTCTATATGATTGCATTTTAGAGTTGAACATAATTAGAATTTATAAATTCAGAAAGCATTGGTTAAGGGCTTATTGTATACTCTGCTGCTTTTAGGTAGTGTCCTAGGGGGTGCAGTGTGTGTGAAAGGCAGACAAGTTACAGTAGATCTTAGTTACTGAGTATTTGAGAAAGGTGCACACAGAAGTGTTCTGTGAAGTTGGGGATAGGGGGTAGGAAACTGAGGCATTTATTTGATTGGGGTTCCTAAGAATGGGAAGGAGTTTGATAAGTAAAAGGGGATATCCTAGGCATAGATAATAACAAAGATAGGGGATTGGAAAAACATAGGGTTCATGGGTGTGAAGTGCTGGTAAATGCGTAACAACAGGAAAAAAAAAACCTGTGCTCATAACACTTTTAAGTTTAATCTGCATTATTAACATTTTCGTTATCATTTTCTTAAGTATAGAAAATAAACAAAATAATAAATTCAAGTCAGGGTTTGTAGCATTTTTAGGTTTCCAAGGTTGTAAGTGCTTACACTGAAAATTTAATGGTAGAGCCTGTATGAGCTGGCTCTTAATGGTTTTGTGAGCTGGTCTGAACTGGCTCCAGTACCTTGGGTGTATTCTTGGGGCTGGGGGTTGATCCAGGCTGCCTGGTAGACTGTGACTTAGTGTCTCAGGAGAGGTCAGTTGGGAATATATTTGGGAGGGCCTGGAATCCCCAGCAAAGGAGTTTGAAATTTAGCCAGAGTAGACGGTAGGGAACATCTCATAGGAAGGCAAGGTATAATGAAAAAACATTTGTTTTGAAGTCAATTCTGACCCATATCCGCTGTGTAATCCTGGGCAAGTCATTTCTGAGTGAAAAAATTTTAAACTGCTCCGACACTTTTTGGGATATCTTGTACTTGAGCAAGCACACAAATAAATGTGGATTAAAGCAGCCAGGTGGTACAGTGGATAGATTATTGGGCCTAGAGTCAGGGGGGACTGAATTCGAATATGACCCTAGATGCCATATGACTGGCCAGTCGATTAATCTCTGCTTCAGTTTTCTCAAAGGTAAAATGAAAATAACAGCAAAAGCCTGTCAGTGTTGCTTTGAAGATCAAATGAAGTTATAATTGTAAAGTTCTTAGCACAGGGCCAGGCACATAATGAGTGCTATATAAAAGTGCTACAGAAACATTAATGTTTTCATTGCCGGAGTGTGGCAAAGTGGATAGAGGGCTGGCTTTGCATCTGCGAAGAAATAGGTTCAGGTGGCACCTCTGATGATGGCTGTGTGTTCCTGGACAATTCTCTCAGCCTGTCAAATACTCCAAACAACTTTCTTAAGATTCTTAATCCCAGACTGATCCTTGTTGGTAGGAGTTTCCACACTGAAAGCTCCCTACATTAATGAAGTGACAGGTCTGAATTCCTTTCTTTGTCCCATCCCTCCCCTCACCCCCAAAAAGAACCATCACTGAAGACTGTCTAAGAGGAGTGACCCAACTAAGTCTGTTAGTAAGGAAGACTTTGTATTGGAAGGAACAGAACAGGCCTATTGTAGAAGTGATTGCTATTGTGACTGATCCCAGAGGGGGCAATAAAGAGAATTTCTAATGGAGAAGTAGGAAAGAAATACCAGGAAGGAGATAGGTGTAAAATATGCTGATGAGATGGAATTATTAGGATTTGGGAATTACTAGATTATTAGGATTTGGATTTACCAGAATTTTAGACTTGGGAAGCTTGGAGGTCAGTGGTGATACCACTTATGGAAATAGTGAATTCAAGAAGAGGAACAGGTTTATGGACAGAGAGAATGAACTTGGTTCTGGACTTACTGTGTTTGAGTTCTAGGTGAACCTCAGAGGTCATCAAAGCTAAACCTGATTTTAAAGATCAGGAGATCTGGTTCAGAATGGTTAACCAGGGTCACATAGCTAGTAGGTATCTAAGGCAGGATTAGAACCCAGGTTTTCTGGACACCCAAGTTCTGTTGCTCTATTATATCATCCTCTAGGCAGTAGAAGAGAATTGAGGACTAGAGAAAGATTTGGTAGTTATTTGTAAAGAAGTTCAAGGCATTGGAGGGAAAATGACTAAGGGAGGAAATCATAGAAAGAAGAGTACCAAGGAATAACTTGGGGGACATCCAATTTCAGGGTCAGGAAAGTAAAGAATCAAGAGAGTTTAATATCTCTGAAGTCAGAGGAAAAAGACGGGTGGTCTTCTGTGTTAAAAGATACAGATGGATCACAAAGGATGAGAACTGAAAAAAAGTTGTTTGATTTTTGAGAGAGTTTTAGTAAAATTGTGGGTGAAATGGAAGCAAGCAGTTAAGATAGTGATGAAATGAGTGCATCTGTTAGGTAACTTTTTCAATAAGTTTGTCATTGAATGGGAAACATAGTCACATTTTGATTGCTTTAGAAGGTCCTTTAGAGAATTGGGGAAATCTCAGTCCTAAAAAAGACGTGATACCCAAGATTAAATTTGCAGGATTCAGTTGGTAATACTGCATCCATGTGTAAGATGAAGATTGCAGCTAGTTTTATATGCTAGAAACCTGACCTTGAAATGGAAAAAATTTGGTTTAAGTGCTACCTTGAACACATACTGGCTATATGATCCTGGTCAAGTTAACTTTCAGTGCTCAAGGCTGCTAATTTTATAAGACTGTAAGTTGCAGAACCATTACCATCCTCATTTGTAGAGTTTCCTCATTGGGGTTCCCAAAAGCAGTGAAGTCACAGGTCTGGCTAGACCAAAGGCAAAACGAAGGCTATAGGACACATTTGCTCACTGTTGGTAAGATGATATGATTTGCACACTGAATTTAGCCATTTTCTATATGAAATCAGTAATGTGATCTTTAAATATGAAAAATATTATGATTTCTATCCTAATTCCATATTCTGTTAAGTCTAGGGGAGGTTTAAAAGAGGTAGTATCTGGAAAGATCACTGGGTTTGGAGTCTGGATTTGCCAGAGATGGCACATTTCTGCTCCTTGTTGCCTGTGTGATGTTGGGCAGGTGATCTAACCTGAGTCTCAGTCTCCTTATTTGGGTAGTGGAAAGAGTACTAGTCTTGGAGTCAGAGTGTGTTTCACCAGCCATGTGACTGGTCACGTGATCAACTTTCTCTAGGCCTTAAATTTCTCATCTTTGAAATGTTCTGGGGTGAGGAGGATTGGATTAGAAGATGATTAAAGTCCATTTAAACTTGAGCATTCTTGCTTTGTATCAACTGTTTTTGATATATCATAGTAAATGTCTTGACTAAAAGCTAAGTACTGTCTGTTAATGGGAAGCAGACTGGTGGGGGCTCTTGAGGTACAGGGATAGGATAATATCGTTTTTCTTTCTGTAGTTTTCTTTGTAGCTTTATAGATTTTTTTTATCACTTTTACATAAGCATGTAGTGCTTATAATAAATAAACAAGCATTCTGTGATCTATGTGAGTATATTTCAGCCTTCATGAATGTCATCTAATGCCTCACTAGGGTCTAGAAGTGATACTGACTTCTCAAAATTTTGGCCATCAGAGTTGGCTCTGGCATGTTGCAGTACCAATGCAGTATTCACAGCACTGATGGTGACTATGAAGATGCTGGTGTAATTCTGAATCACATAATATAACAGACTTTCCATATAGAAGACAGAAGCAAAACATTTATTCAGACACCAGAAAGCCAAATCCTAACACCAGAAAACTGGATCCCAACAGAAAGTCAAAACCATCTTAACACCAAAGAAGTTAATACCCATTATTGCCACAGAGAGCAACACTATACTTTTAGCCTTCCCACAAACACAAGCCTAGCTGTCTCCTTGCCTGTGTCCTCTCTCCCACAGCTCTAACTGCTCTGACTCCCAGCTTCCTCTGGGCTCTGCTCTGCCCATTCATCAAGCTCCTCCCACCACATGTTCCATGTGATTACATTCAGTCTATTAAGAGGCAGGAAAGATCTTCAAATTCCCATTATTACATATGTACCATTACACATATCTTAACATTTCAGGTATAAGCTTGGAGGAAGCATGTTTCTTACTTTTTTTTTCCTTTTTTTTTTTTTTTTTTTTGGAGGGGGGGAAGGCAGGACAATTGTAACTTGCCCAAGGTCACACAGCTAGTTAAGTGTTAAGTATCAGAGACCAGATTTGAACTCAGGTCCTCCTAACACCTGAGCCAGTGCTTTATTTACTGTGCTACCTAGCTGCTCCAGGAATCATGTTTCTTGTGTGAAAATCAAACTTATTTTGAGGGGCTTACTACTAGAACATTGGCCTTCAGGTATTGGGGGGGTTTTTGGCTGTAGCAGTTTATGAATCCTATCTTTAAAGGGCTTGGTGAACTGTGACATTGAGGGAATACCTACATTGAGGAAGGCCTAACTCTTTTGAAGTGATTGTAGTGTAAGAATTAGTTTGAAGATAGCATTCAGAAAACTATTTTTACTGAGTTATGGAGAAAAAAGACAGAAAAGCTGGGTTTGGGGCAAGTTATCCTCTCTAAACCTGACTTCCTCAGCTGTCAGGAGTAATAATCCTTGAGCTGTCCTACCTCACAGGGGTGTGAGGATCCAATAAGATAATGAATGTCAAGTACATGGTAAGCCGCCCAGCTCCAGAGAGCTTCAGCTACTGCTCTTAACATGACTGACTTGCCGAGTTAGCGCCAGCCTTGCTCAGCCTTACTTGTGTCATATGGCTAGAGAGGCTGAACTGATTGCTTTTAGGCCCTCCCAAAGGCACTTTTGACAGGTTAAAGAATAACCAGCTTCTTCATTTTCATGACCAGGTTGGGTTTGCTTTTGAGCTAATATTGAACTCAGCCCAACAAACATTTCTTAAGTGCCTTCTCTGTGCAAGGCCAGAAGGCAGCACTTTTGATAGTATTTATTCATGAAGCAAATATTCCAGCCATGCCTTCTGTGTATAGGACACTGCAGAATGCCAGGAGGTGAAGTGGAAGGAACATTAGGATGGAAGAAACCTGGGGCTGGTCTGAATCACTCAGTGACCACTATCACTATCACTTAGTCTCTCTCTTGATTTTATAAATTGGGGGTGACAATACTGGTACTGTTTTATAGAGTTGTGAAAAAATGCTTTGTAAAATCCTAAAACACAATGGAACCAGGGATTGAATGAGAATTGTGGGAAACAAGACAAACACAGGGTATCCCAGTTTAAGCTTTCAAGACTTGAGACACCCTGTGTGTGAACAGATAACTTCATGTGTGTGATCACTTGATCCAAACTGCTTGTGAAAATGCCAAGACAATGTAACGTGAAGGAGTTACCCATTCAGTTTAACATTTATTAAGTACTTGCTTTTCATGAAGTACTCTGCTAGAGAGGAAGAAAAGAAGAAATGGTCTTTACACTTTGGTAAGCCCCTCAAACTTACATTTTACCAAGAAATACCATGTGTCCCCAGGTAAGGGAATGCAAAGTCATTTGAAATGGGTGAGGGCAGTGAACAGTGTGGAGCAGAGTTAATCTAGGAAGACTTCTTGGAGAAGGTGGCTTCTGAAGCAAAAGATGGGAGAGGGAATCAGGCAGCATTATGGGCATAGGCCCAATACCCAGCAAACAAGTTGCATTCTTTGGTTATGGAAAATGAATAAGAAAACTTTAATGGTGGGACCTTTTGTGTTACTAAGACTCATAGAAAGAACAGATGCTCTTTATTCATCTCAGATTTGTGTTGCTGGAATAAAACAGTAGCATTTGGCTTTTCAGTTGTAGGGTGATCCTCTGGTCTTTAAGGACTTTTTTTCTCCCCTGGCACTGTTGCAGAAACCGTAGAACGCCAATGTTTGACTCTTGGAGCTCAGGGATTTTTCATCCCTTGGAAGCTTTGGGTTTCACACTTCACCAAGGTGTTCCCATTCCTTAAGGCATGGGAGCAGTTGTTCTCAAGAACTTTCTAGACTGAGACCTGTTCTCAGAAAAAAGGCAGCAACAAGAGGGCAGCTAGGAGAACTGAAGGAGGGTCAAAGAACTCCCTTTTCAGGCTCTGGCAAGTCCAGGCTGCTCATTCTGGGTTTCTCCTGCAGGTCACAGTCACAGGTTGTATGCTGTTTGGTTAGGCAAGGACAGAGATGGACCTTGAATCCCCCATCTTCTGTTTTTCTTCTAGTGTCCTTTCTACCACACTTAAGTGAACAGAAGAGAGTTTATGTGTTTGGTGTCTGATGGTGGGGACAATGTGTATGTATGTTGGATAGCTTTGGAAAGGACAGCTGAGATGGGGGCTTTGGGGTATTGGGCTAAAATTTATAGTCAGATGATTTTTCTTTGAGCAGGGAGTTGACAGGATAAATATTTTGAAGAAGAGCAGCCCATCAGGAGAGCCTGGGAATGGAGAGGAGGTTCATGGTCTAGGCAGGAAGCAGTAAAGGACCTAAATGGAGACCTGGGGGCTGTGGAGACAGAGGAAGGAGGAAAATGAACAGAACTGCCCAAGTAGACTGGACAGGCCTGGGAAGTAAAGAGGACAGTCAAAGTGAACCTTAAAGATAACATATATAGATTTCTCCTATATTCTGCTATACAGACTACTGTTGTAGTCTGCAGTCTAAACCTCCTGAGGGTAAGGACTGGAGAATTTTAGACAAATTCTCCATCCTCTCTTTAGCTCCCCATTTAGCTCCACTCTGCTCAGCATACGTGCTCTATAGTAGCAGCTGAATTGAATTGAATTCCCTTTTGTAAAGTGGAAGTCAAAAGACCTGGATTCAAATTCAAGCTCTAACACTACAGTGAGCAAGTCACTTCATTTCTCTGAGGTCTTCTCCCTCTGTGAAATGGGAATAACACTGCTTTTCTAACATTGGAGGGCTATTGTGAAGAGAGTGCTTTGTGAATTATAAAGCAGAAATGGAAGTCTTAAATGAAATATCTTTAAGAAGTACATACCAGATTTTTCTTTTTAAATTAAAGGGATGTCACTCTGCAGGCAAGAAAATTCCTCCATCTTGGAGAAAGGATGAACTACTTCCCTGTGAATGCCCCAGGCAGGCACACTGGTGATACCTGGGTAGAAGTTAAGCAATCTCTGGCTGTCTAGAGGATCTTGTTTTCTTTGGGGGTGGATAGGAACAGTGTAGTTGTGTGTATATTGAAACCTATCTTTGAACCATGAGAATACCTGTGAACAACATGAGAAGATAACTGAAATATTATTCTCAGTTGTGTTCATAGGTCTTTTATTAACATGACCCCAAGTCTCTTGGTAATTCCTTTTACTACCTCACATTACAATTTTTTTCTGTCTAAATGCACTTACTATGTAATATACATCATAATTATGTTTAGTCTGTTATGCCAACCCTAGACTCAAAGTTCCTTTGAGTCAAGGGGCCAGATTTACCTAAATTATCCCCAAATGGCCCTCTGCATAGCATATCCACTTAGACATTTGCTGTTTAGATGTAGACCAGGGGTTCTTAAAACTCATTTAATTAATTAATTCAATATAATTAATTTCTTTTGTAATTCTGTATATATTATGTATTTAAAAACATAGTTTGGAAAAGGGGTCTGTCTATAGGCTTTACCAGAAGCCTTTGCCAAAAAAGTCCATGACAGAATAGACTAATGCATCTTCAAAGAGAGATACAGGTTTTGTTGTCCCTAATTTTGTTGTTTAATCAGTTTCTGTTGTGTCCAGCTCTTTGTGACTCTGTTTGGGGTTTCTTGGCAAAGATACTGGAGTGGTTTGCCATTTCCTTCTCCAACTCATTTTACAGATGAAGAAACCAAGGCAAACAGGGCGAAACGAATTGCCCAGGGTCACACAGCTAGGAAGTGTTTGAAGCCAGATTTGAACTCAGGAAGATGTCTGAGTCCAGGGCCTGCTCTCTTTCCACTTTGTCACCTAGCTGCCCTGTTCTTTTTTTTTTGAAGAAATGGAGGTCAGAATATGTGCACTGGGAATTTACCTATGGGTTTAAGAAGCAGGAAACATGAAATCTGCAAAGGCAGTCAGGCAGCCTGCAAAAGTGTAGCAAGACCAAGGTTCATCTTCTGCTTTGTGATGTTGGGCAAATCACTTACTTACCCTAAGACTTGGTTTTTTCTTCTGTATAATGAGGATGATAATTAGTAATACTACCTGATATTGATAAGGATACAGCCAAGAGATACAGAATAAGGATTATAATTCTATTCATCAAATATGGGTCAATTAAGCCCCACTAGTAATACTACCTGATATTGATAAGGATACAGCCAAGAGATCCAGAATTAGGATTATAATTCCATTCATCAAATGTGGGTCAATTAAGCCTCAAGTCTGAAGTCCTGTAATCCATTGTCACCTATCCTTGTCACCGCCCAATAAAGAAAGTGAAACTAAGGATTCTTGTGAGACAAACAACAAGAAGCAACTGATTTAAAAGGCAAGACTTAAAGTTGCTTGCTGAGCTGTGACTGCCCTGTCTCCCTAGAGGAAGAACAGCAGAGGAAAGCTTCAGATCAGGAATGACCTCTCCGACTCGCATTCCATCCTTGGCCTCACTCCTGAGGAAAGACATTCCTGTTTCTTGTAATGAAAGCAAACTGGTTATGAGTTATCTGATAGCCAGAAATATTTTTTGTTTGTTTGTTTATATAGTTTTTCATATGACACGTAAGGGAGACTACAAGGTCATTTCACTGTTTTTCTACATTAACATGGAATGCCTGCCTAACACCATGCCTTTAGATAGATAGAGTGTATCCAGGAGGGAATTAGATTTAAAATATTGGGTGAAGTGGTGAGAGATAGTCTTGGCCTTAGTCTGATCTATTTTGATAGCCAATTCAAGATCACCTTGGCACAAGATCTTTCATGCTTGTTTAGTTTTCCTATGTAATTAGTTATATAAGATTTCACTGTAATAATGATGGAGGAAATAACCTCTTAATTTACCCATGTCACTGGATTTTTTGGGGCTGGCTTGTCATAATGCTGTGTTGTATACTCCAGACCAGCAGTTCTCAAAGTGTGGTCTGCAAACACTTGGGAGTCCTCAAGACCTTTTCAGTCCTCAAAACCTTGAGGTCAAAACTATTATCATAATGCTAAGATGTTACTCACCTATTAAATTAGTCCTCCCTTTTCCAAGTATATGTTTGGATGAGGCCAGATTTTCTTCATATTCTTCAACCAAACAACATAGAGTAATAGTTTGAATGTAGAAGCCGATATGAGAATCCAGTTGTCTCCTATAAAATTAGACATTAAAGAGATTTGCAAAAGATATGTAAAACAGTGCCACTTTCCTATTTTTTTTTTGTTTTGGAGAATATAGTTATTTTTCATAAAGATTTTTTATATTAATAGATTATAGTTTTATTCTTAATTACTAGTTGAGTAAAATATTTATGTTTTAATTTCTAATATAGCAAATATCACTCTACATATGATTCACATTAATAAAAGCTCTTTGGGATCTTCAACAATTTTTAAGAATGCAAAGGAGACCTGAGACCAAAAAATTTGAGAACCGTTGCTCTAGACCCTGTCTTTGTGTTTCCTGACTGTTTCTGTAGGTGCCATCTCCTTTTTATGTACTTTGTTCTGTTCATGAGATCATAGGGTGATGTATTTAAAGCTGGAAGGGACCTTAGAATCATCTTGTCTGACTTCTTATTTTACAAACAAGAAAGTGAGGCCCAGGTCCTCTGACTTCAGATCCAGAGTGGTTCAGATAAGAATAAAACTAAACCTCCAAGAACATTTTCTAAGAAAATTGTGACTGTTCAAGCCCCAGGAAAACATACATTGTTTTTGTGCTGTATCCAAAAAATGAAATCTATATTGTTTTATTTGTTGGTCTGGAAATTCAAGTCTGTCAATTCAGAAGAAAACAAGTCCTAGACATTTTGGGTAAAAATCCCTTCCTCTGTCAGCATTTTCCCTAGGTTTAAAAATTCACCGCATTCCTATACTTACCTACATCTGTGCTGGTACTTGTCTTTGGCCTAGTTGTGTGGGCTTTTAATAAAGTTCTTGTCTTTGGACAGATGTATTTTACAGAAGCTTAATTTCTTTTAGGTAGTGGGGCTCTGTATCCATGCTCCTTAGATTGACTATATCTAAGCACTATGGTTTAGAGCAGGGGTGGGGAACCTGGGGTCTTGAGGCCACATGTGGCCCTCTAGGTCCTCGATTTTGGCCCTTTGAATCCAAACTTCTCAGAACAAATCCCCTTAATAAAAGGATTTGTTTTGTAAAACTTGGACTTGGTAAAAAGGCTGCATAAGAACCTAGAAGGCCACATGTGGCTTCAAGGCCTCAGGTTCCCCACCCCTGGTTAGTGGGTTAGAGTAGAGTCTTCTTCTATTTGAATGCTTTCTTTCTGACTGTTACAAATCTAGGTAAAATTCAAGCTCATATTTAGGTATGTAAAGACTTCCTGTGAACGTAAATGAGTGCTACATATTTAAATCTCACACTGTTTCCTTATAGAATTGTTCTATTCTTGACCACATATTCATGAATGTGAGATATATACAGTCAGCTTTAGTGTTGCTCAAAAGTAGTGACAAGGGACAAGATGACATATAGGAAATGATTCTGGGATGTGGGGCATTTTATGTTGTTATTGGTCTAGCTCCATCCTAGGTTGATAGTTCCTGAAAGTTCCCTTAATTACTGTTATCCTTGCCTTCTTCAGCTGCCAGTTTGTCCAAATGATCTTTGTGTAATGAGGTGATTGTATCTTAGCCCAGGGCTCAATCAGTATGCCATCCCTTCTGTCCCTCCAGTGGACCTTGCATAGCTATTTCAAGAAGGAAATAAGACAGTGCTGCAAATCTCTTCATACTAGAGTTGTCTCTTTGGATTTTTAAACTTCTTGTATAGTTAATTGTTGTTTTAGCCTGTAGCCAAAGGACAGGGAACATGTTCCTTTTCAAACAAATAAAGACCCTGACCTTAGGAGGCAAAAGCCTTTTGGGTTGACAGTTACTGGGTAGACAGAAGATTGCTATTTATGGTGAATTTCAACTGACTCATTAGTATTAAATTGTAGGACTTAAAATTCTGCTATCCATCCATCTGATTCTAATTGTAGAGAGTTATATACACACACACATATATATGTATATAGATACATACACATAGGCCCATATATATACATATACACATATATGTATATATAGTCCCTATACAGTCCCTATAGAATATGTATGTAAATAGATACTTTTTACTTTTCCTCTCCCTGTCAGACAGTATGCTCTCAAAGGTTTCTTTCCTCATTCACTCATTGAAGGCAGAGGTCATGTCTGATTGAGTTTGTAGCCCTTCCAGCACCTGGCATAGTAGATTATACAGAGTGCGTGCTTGATAAATATTTGAATTAGAATGAAAACAAGATTCTGCGTAGAAAACCAATCCTGTAATACTGAGAGACTGTCAGAATGGACATGTGTGTTGTCTTTATTTGGTTTTTCTTAAATTTAGAAATTGGCTCAGAAATTAATGTCCCTTCTCTCTCACACACACACACACACACACACACATACATCCCTAAAGCTACCCCAGGGCTGATTTTTGTCCAGTACCAGGAAGGAGCATTGGATTTTTCCATCTGAAAACCCCAGTTCACTTCCTAGCTCTTTATCCTCCTTAGATGTGTGACCTTCTATGAGCCTCAGTGTCTTTATCAGTAAAATGGGGAAAACAATAATAATACTCCCACTCACCTCACAGGTATTTGTAAGGATTACATATCATGAAGTACTATATAAAAGTTAATAAATATAGTAATTTGACAAGTGAGTATTTGGCATTGTATTTTGTTCCTTGTAAAAGCAGCTCTTACTTTGAAACAATGTGATTGACTTTATTTTTAAAACATTATAGTTTTCTACGTGTAAATTAATATCCCTTTCAAAGTATTCACTTTGGGAGGCTGTATATTTACTAATAACAGTAACAGTAGCTTACATTCGTATAGTACTCTGTTTTAAAAGTGCTTTCCCAGTGCATTCTCATGAGGCAGGTAGTTCAAGTACTATGATCTCCATTTTACAGATGAGGTTCAGAGCAGTAAAGCAACTGGCCCATAAGTACAGCTCCAAAGTGTCAGAGCTACACCCCTGCCCCCCCCTGCTCCGCTCCAGGGCTTTTTTTCCCCACTACAGCTTCAGCTGTGCTGCTGCTTCACAGAAAATCTTGGTAGTGCCTCCACTTCACAAACTGCCTTCAGACACTGGGATCCTTTTTGCACTTGTAGAGTTGCCTTCAGAGAGTGGGGGTACTTTCCCTACTTCCGGAACTACTTTTAGAGTCTAGGGTACTGTTTTTTGGTTTTTCTCAGTAGGGTGGGTTTGATGTTTTTGAAAGGACTACAAGTCTGGTAAATCAGGTGGTGGATCAAGCTGGGAAATCCAGTTCTAGAAAAAAATTTTTTTAAAGAAAGAAAAGAAACAAAAATTGGTGTGGCACATGAATTGTAACTAGAAGGCAATACTGAGAAAGGAGTTCAGAGATATGGGTGTTGATATTATTGGAATAATTGTCTAGTCATCACTTCCCCAGAGACCTAATGTCAGTCCATCTCATGAAAATACTAAGTGCTTTTTTTTTTAGAGCAGAAGGCACATAGTTGCATAGGAATACCTGCAGTTTGGGTGAGGCTTTCCAAACACTCATGGTGACCAAAATTCAGGCTATATCAAAGTTCATGTTAGATCCTTCAGAGACCTGAAAGTGTATAATTTTTGTAATGGTATTACAGACTCCTCACAATTTCCCCCTTCTGGGCCTCAGAAACTAGGTGTTTCCTACCTGGTAGATCAGGTCAGGCCACTTTCCTCCTTGTCTGTTTAGGCCTTGGGCAGTTAGGAAGGGATCTGCAAAGGAAATGGGGGATTTGTCTTTCTGGGACTGTGCTGACCAGCTTTAACTATGTTGGAGTGGGGCTTGCTTATATTGTACTAACAACAAACCATGTGAAAGAATGGAGAGGGCCACCTTTTCCTGAGAGTATCATGCCTGAAGAGTCATACAAAGTGTCTTCTTCTTCCTTTTTGGGGGAGCAGGGAGGAAGGGGAAAGGCAAGGCAGCTGAGGTTATGTGACTTGCCCAAGGTCACACAGCTAGTGTCAAGTGTCTGGGGTTGAATTTGAACTCAAGTCCTCCTGAATCCAGGGCTGGTGCCCTGTTCACCTAGATGCCCCTTCCAACTGTCTTGAAGGGACTGAGCAGTTCAGTTGAGTGGAGGGCTGGCCTGGAAGTCAGGGAGATTATCTGTTGTGTGACCAAGTCGTTCAACCTTCTTGATGACTTGGCTCATTCTCTAGGATGACAGTTTTAAATCTGCACTAGTGATGAAATCACAGTCCAAAGCAAACAACCCAACAACAAACAGCTTTGAAGGGGACAACATCACATATGGTCACAACTCTGCCACACATACATAGGTGTCCCCAAAGCCTTCATTCAGCTTTAAAATATAAGAGATTTTAAGGCCTAAGGGAATCTTTGGTAGCTAGGATTGTAATAACCTATAAACTAAATCATGGTTGCCTAAGAGAAACCCATTACTCTCTTTTATCATTTATTCATTCAGAGTGATATAAAACTGTATATACGGTCTGCATAGGTGCAGTGTAGTGGCCCTGGGATGATGATTTAGTTTTTGATCAAAGCTGTGGTTTCATGGGTGTAGGTGTGATAGTAATGGCAATTAAAGATTCCCCTGTATTGGCTTGGTTT
>NW_027187338.1:8568787-8583835 GCF_028583685.1 Petaurus breviceps papuanus
GGACTTAATTAAGGTATAGCCTAGGGGTGGAGAAGTATTTAGAACAGAGACTTTGTAATTGATTGAATGATTGGAAGGTCCTGGGGTGGGGTAGTCCTTGGAGATTATTTAATCACGCTTAGTAAATGCTGTAATTTGAATGATGTCATATTTTGATCTTCTCTGTTCTTGGTTTGTCACTGAATAAAATAGAGAGCACCTATGCTGGTATTTTGAACCTGGGAAGTTGCCTTTCTTTTGGCATTATATTACAGTAGGGTACAATGATGAAGTTCCCACAATCAGTGCAGCTCAGAGTCTGTTTAGCAACAGAAAGGCTTATGCTTGATGAGGATGAAAATGATAGTAAGAGATGGCATTTACATACTGTTTTAAAATTTGCCAAATGATTTACATCATTATCTCATTTGAGCATTACTGTAGTCCTGTGAGGTAGGTGCTATGGGCATTATTAATCATTTCATAGGTGAGGAAGCTGAGGCTTAGAGGTTAAGTGACTTGTTTAAAGTCATATAGGAATCAAATGAGACCAGATTTGAATCCAAGTCTCTCCACTTAAAGACTAGGCTTTTTCTCCAGTACTGTAAATGTGGACATATATACAGGATCGGTATACATAGAGGGAAAGACACCAACAGGCGACAAATGTTCAGGTTGTGTTTTCCAAACAAAGGAGAGGGACTGGGAAAGATGCATGTTTGAAAGTATGTGTAGCAGATGAGGTCTTTTGAGACTTGTTCTGACCCTTGAATGCCATGTTGTATCCAAGGGCATTTTCCAGGAAAGGAAAGGAGTGGTGCTTGAGGATAGGGGCCAGAAAAAGGTTCTGTGGAGAGTAGGCCAGTTGGAACTGCTGAGATCCCGTAATGGATTCTTAGTCCATATCAGTGAGAATCAGGTCAGTGGAGTGAAATCTATAGTGAGTCAGTCAACAAGCATACAAGTACTTAGTATATGCCAGGCACTGTAAGCACTGGGGATACAAAGACAGTAAAAGATAGCACCTGCTCCTTAAGGAGCTTACAGTCTAATGGGAAAAACAATATACAAACAACTATATACAGAATATGTAGAATTGTTGGAGAAAATCAGCTGAGAGAGCATTTAAGGAGATGAGGAAAGGCTTCTTGCAGAGGGTGGGATTTTAGCTGAGACTTGAGGGAAACCAGGAGGCAGAAATGAGGGGGAATCTAGGCATGGGAGATAGCAAATGAAAATGCCTTCAGTCAGGAGAAGTAATGACTCATGTGAGGTAAGTTAGGAAAGGGAAAGGCAAAGTTATAAAGGGCTGTACAAGCCAAACAGAATCCTGGAAACAATAAGGGGCTACTGGATTGCATAGTGGAGTTAATTAACAAAGTCAAACTTTCTTTTTGGAAGAACACTTTGGCAGCTAAATGGAGGTTAGATTGGAGTGAGGAGAGACTTGGATGGGGTGGAGATGACAAGTATTTATTAAGCCCATACTGTTTGCCAAGTACTGTGATAATTGCTTTACAGACATCTCATTAGATCCTCAAAACCACCCTTGGAGGTAGGTGCTATTATTATCCCCATTTTGCTGTTGAGGAAACCAAGGCAGACAGGTTAAGACTTGCCTAGGGTCACATTGATAGGAAATATCTGTGGCTGGATTTGAATTCAGGTCTTCCTCATTCTAGGCCTAGTGTTCTTATGCATTGTACCAGCTAACACCAATAGGCTACTGCAGCTGTCCTGGCCAGAGGTGATGAGGGCCTGCACCACGGTGGCAGTGTCAGAGGAAAGAAGTGGGTATATATGAAAGATGAGTGGCAGGAGATTTGAAATATAGGAATAATTTGACTTTTCCCTCTACCAGTAGTACTTGCTTTCTGATTTTTACATGTCTTCAAATACAGACACATATTTACAAGGAATATTAGTTGTGTTTTTCTTAAAAATTGCCAAAAACTAATAATGATTAGCATGATGCCTTTTTGAAATATTGAGGGACATATAAAACACCAGCATGTTTTATGTACTATAAAGCATGGTTGATGGGAGCAGATGTTTGGAAATCTGGCAAATCCTAGGTAGCTTTTGGGGGCTGATAGTGGAGAAGGAGTTTAGATCTACTTTGCAAAGTGTTGAGTAGTAAATGAGCAGTTGTTTTTAACTTCTTCTCTCTAATGCTGGTGGACAGGGAGAATCTAAGTCTGCACTCATTGCTGAAGAATGTGGTGAAGGCTGAATATCATACCTTCTTTCCCTGGCTTTTTCCAGCTTCCAGACCTTTGCTGGGTCTGGGAAATGTGGAAGGACATCCTCCATATTTTCAGACAAATAATAGAAAGGGCTCCAAATCAAAAGATTAATTCAGTTCTATTTAATAATACATAACATTATTTTAAAAATATACTCATAAAATGGTAGTAACTTTGTTCTTGCCATCACTCACAATTGAACTACCTCTGTTTAAAAAAAATCCCCTTTTCTGACCATAATTTATTTAATTTTCACATTTCCCTTTTCCTTCCCTTACAAAACCCCACTCTTTGCATCATGACTTTCAATACCTTGATCACCCAGTTCTCTCCCAGTCCACTCCCCTACACTCTCATCTTCTCCCCCTCTTGACCCCTTGGTGAGCCAATTCAACTCTACCTTGTCTTCTTCTAGCCTCCTTATCATATGTCTGATTACATCTTAAGCCTCTACCTTGAATCACTCTCATCATTCATCACCTTTGATTCCTCCATGCTTGCTGCTTGCTGAAGGTGGAGAAACTTACACAACCATTTTGACTGGGTCCACTACAGAGTTATATTACATAATCCCAACTGGGCCCTCACTGCTGCTAGGCAATCCTCCTGTACCTGCTTTGACTCACTATTCCATTCTTCTTGGACATACCTGCTTATCCCTCCTCAAACCTTTCTCTACTCTCTCAGCTGAGAACTTTGCCTCATATTTTACTGGAAAAAATTGAAGTCATTCGCTGTGAACTCTCTTTTCTATCCTGTTCCTCATCTCCTGTTACACAGGTGCCTTCTGCCACTATTATTTTCAATCTCTCCCTTTCCACTGGCTCATTTCCTACTGCCTACAAACATGCATGCCCATGTGTCCCTGTCTTGAAAAAATACCCTCCTTTGATTCTTCTATCACCACTAGCTGTGGTCCTTTATCTCTTTGGCCCTTTGTAGGTAAGCTCCTCAAATGGGCATCTACGATAAGTGTCTCTACTTTCTGTCTTCTTACTCTATTCTTAACCCCTTATAATCTGACTTCCCCTTATTATTCCACTGAAACTGGTCTCTCCCAAGTTACTTAATGGCTAAATACAACATCCTTTTCTCAGTTCTCATTTTCCTTGACCACTCTGTAGCCTTTGTCACTGTTCATCCCTCTCTCTTTGATACACTCTTTTCTCTAAGTTTTCAGGACACCACCCTGTCCTCTTACCTCGGTTCTATCCTGGGTCCTCTTTTCTTCCCTCCTTTGTACTGCTTTTCTTGCATTTAATTGCCATCTCTATGCTGTTGATTCTCAAATGAACCCATCCAACCCCAACTTCTTAGCTGACCTCCAATCTTAAATCTCCAGTTGCCTTTCAGACATTGCAAACTGGATGTGCCGTAGACAGCTTACATTATACGTGTCCAAAACTGAACACATTATCTTTCTTCCTAAACCCTCTCCCCTTCCTACCTTCTACAGATTACTGTAGAGGGAAATATCATCCTCCCAGTTACTCAGGCCTATAACTTATGAATCATCCTGGATTTTTCACTATCTCCCATCCACCTTAATATCCAGTCTATTTCAAAGGCCTGTGCTACATCTCTCAAATGTGCCCCCCTTCTGTCCTTTAGCACTGCTACCCCTCTAGTGCAGGGCCTTATCCCCTCACACCTGGACTATCACAATAACCTGCTGGTGAGTCTGCCTGCCTCTGTTCAGCCACCCAAAAGGATTTTCCTAAAGTGCAGGTTTGATCATCTCACCCCCTTACTCAATAAACTCCAGTGGCTCCCTGTTATTCTGTTTGGCATTCAAAGCCCTTCATAACCAAACCTCCTCCTACTTGTCCAGTCTTTCTGGCTTCTTTAAGTCCTGACTAAAAATCTTACCTCCTGCAGGATTTTTTCCCAACCCTTTTTAATTTGAGTGTTTTCCTTCTGTTTCCTATTTTCCTGTCCATAGCTTGCTTTATACATATTTATTTGCTTATTGTCCTCCCCATTAGATTGTGAACTCCTTTAAGGCAAGGACTATTTTTTGCTTCTTTTGTATCCCCAGTGCTTATTAGCACAGTGGCTGGCACATAGTAAGTGCTTAATAAATGTTTTGGATTGATTAAGCACTTTTATGCAGAGCATACTGCTAAATCTACTTTGAGGAAAATAAGGTTTAGACAAGTCCTAGCAGTTAAGAAACTTAGTAGTTGTAGGAAGCATGCGCAGTTAACTAATGATAAAAAATAAATCCTTTGGAAAGCCGCAAAGCAATGTGCCTTGTGAGGTCAGAGGAGGAAAAGGTCATAAATTTGGGGAGTGGAATCAGAGAAGACTTCCTGGAACAGTATTTCAGTTGGGTTTTTAAACCATGGTTAAACATTCCCTGGGAAAAGGAGAGGACTCTGTGGCTGTGAGCAGCAGAGGCACAAAAGTACAGGGTGTGTGTTTGGCAGCAGCCTGGTATGTGGAAAGTGGAGTTGTCTCGGCCTGGGGTGCAGGGGAGACTGGACAGCTGAATACAGAGATGTTACATACCGCGAAAAGCGGCATGGTCATATCTGCCCCTTAGGAAAAGTGGCTTTTGATTATTGTGTAAAGGGATAGATTTTGGCTTCACATTGGGGAAATTGAATACCACTGATGAAATGGTGCAGCCACAGTGAAGTGGGGGGGAGCACTGAGAAATGATAAGTTTTATTTGGGAATTGTTTTAGGCTCAGTGGGATATCCAGGTGGAGGAATAGTCATTTAGAATGCTGACTAGTCTAATATGGAGAGGTGGCTTGGGTACAGTGGTATGAGGCTGACTTGGAGTTGAGGACCTCCTAGCCTTACACGCCATTGCTTGGGCTTATGCCCTGGGTGGTCTACAGCAAGTCAGTGCGTCTCTCTGAGCCTCAGTTTCCTCATCTCTAAAATGAGGGGGTTGGGCTAGGTGTCCTCTGAGATCCCCTCCAGATCTATAAGCCTATGATCCTTGTGCCTGGCAGTCCAGATTCTGTGGGCCTTGTTGGAGGGGGAGAGGGAGTGAGGGAGTTGGAGGAAGCAATAATTAGGTCCAGTTTTTAATGATGCTCGTTTAGTGTGGAAAGTATTAATGATTTTACCTAGTGCTTTGTAGTTTGCAAAATGCTTTACATACCTCAACAAAGTAGAGCTTTTAGCTTCCTCTAAAGCACGGTCCAGGTGCTTCCAGGCACCTACATATATGTAAATAAGGCCTTTCAGGACCCTTTTCCTCCCCTACACTCTAGTTATTAACATTTTCTCCTGTTTGAAATTGTTTTCATTGTATTTACTTGTGTACTTACTATCAGTGAGTAGAATATAAGCTCCATGAGATCAGATACTGTTTGATTCTTGTCTTTGTAATCCTAGTGCCTAGCACAGTGCATTGTACATAGTAGGCACGTCATAAGTATTTATTAAATTGAATTTGTCTCATTTGATCTTTTTTTTTTTGGAGGGTAATTGGGGTTAAGTGATTTGCCCAAAGTCACACTGCTAGTAATTGTGTCAAGTGTCTGAGGCCGGATTTGAACTCAGGTCCTCCTGACTCCAGGGCCAGTGCTCTATTCACTTTGCCACCTAGCTGCCCCCATTTTATCTTTATAACCATGCTGTGAGACAGGAGAAGCAGTGATCCTTGTTATCCTAATTTTACAGATAAGGAAACTGAGGTTCATGAAAGTGAAGTGATTTCACAGCTAAGAAGTGACTGAATCACAACCCAGGTTAGTCCAGGTCTAGGAATTTCTTCACTCCGGCACAGCTACCTTTCAGTGAGTGAGTGTCTTTTCTAAATTCCTATCCTGTTATTCTGATGAATAACAAAAAGACCAGTGATAGTGTATTTGAGCTGAAATTTATAAGACCATTTCTTTATTACCTTGACCCTGGCAAAGTTACTTAACCTCCTTCTGCCTCTATTCTCTCATCTGTGAAATGGGGATAATAGCACCAATATCCTAAAGTCATTGTAATGATGAGATAATATTTAAGTACTTTGCAATCTTTAAAGTGCTACATAAATGCTGGCTACAACAATAATTATTATTATTACTACCACTTTTTGAGGTAGATAGTTCCTATTTTAGTGATTATTAATTTTGTTGCTACTTTTTATTCTTTATAAAGCTGTTAGCAAGGTATCTAAAATCATAGACTTTTAAAAATAAATTTTTGTTAATGTCTTTTGTTTTTGCATTGCCTCCATTTCTCCTAATTCCTCCTCTCGCAGAGAGTCATCTCATGCAACAGATAATATTTTTTTAAACAAAAAAAGGAAGAAGAGGGGAAAATTAGCAAAACTGATGAACACATTGACAAAAGCTGAAAATAAACGCTGTATTTCATACCCATAGCTTCCCATTTCTGCAAAAGAATATAGGAAAGGTTTTTTTCTCATACCTCTTTTTTTTTTTTTTTTAAATAAGCAATGGGGTTAAGTAACTTGCTCAAGGTTACATGGCCAGTTATTTCTGGGTGTGGTGCTAAGTATCTGAGCCCAGATTTGATCCCAGGTCATCCTGACTCTAGGGCTGGTGTTCTTACTCGCTGAGCCACTTGGCCACCCCTAAGCAGTTGGGGTTAAGTAACTTGCTCAAGGTTACACAGCCAGTTATTTCTGGGTGTGGTGCTAAGTGTCTGAGCCTGGATTCGATCCCTGACACTGGGGCCAGTGCTCTTACTCGCTGTGCCACCTGGCCACCCCCATACCTCTTTCTTAAACTACAGCACAGTGACTACAAAAACCACAAAACAATTGAAAATGAATGTTGCAAAAATCCAGAAAAAGAACATAGCCGCTTCACAATTGGAAGGTGAACTAGCCCCCTCCTCACCCTGTACAAGAATTCTTTCTTCAACATCCCCACCACCTGGCCACCTCTAGTGACAGGATCCCCTCACTGCTTTTTAAAGTCAGTCCATTGTCAGTCCAGTTAGGTAGCTCTCCTTCCTTGTTAAGTTCTTTCCGTGGAGCCAAACTATCTGCCCTGTGTGATGACCACTCAGTGGTGCAAGTCCTCTTTTCCATAAGACCGTCATGCATTGGGAATAGACAGTGTTTCATTCATTGTATTTTTATCCCAAGTCCCTCGAATTGTGCATGGCACCTTGGTCTTTAATAAATCTTGGTGGTGCAGTGGACTTGGGAGTTAGGAAAACCTAAATTCAAAACCAGCCCCAAGACATTTCCAGGCCATGTGACTCAAGGTAAGTCACTTAACCTCTGTCTGTCTGAGTTTTCCCAACTGTAGGATAGGGACAATAATCGCACCCCCCTCAGAGGGTTGTTGTGGGGATCAGATGAAGTGATATTTGTGAAGTGCTCATCAGAGTGCCTGGCACATAGTAGGTGCTTAATAAATGTTCCCTCCCCCTTGCTGTCATGTATTTAAAGACTGTGACCACTTCTCTTTTTCAGTTCAATTATCCCTTATTATTTCAGCTTACATGACATAGTTTTCAGTCCTTTCACCAGAGTAACTCAAGTTTCTTTAGAAATTTTGAGATTAACAAAGTACTTTCTTCACAAAAGCCTAATACTACCCCCATTTTGTAGATAAAGTAACTGAGGCTCAAAGAAGTTCCCACAGCTGGTGTCAGTGTTGGATTGGAACCCAGTTATTCTTACTCTAAGACTACTACTATTTCCACTATATCACACGTCTCAAAAAAAAGGATAGAAGAGAAAAATCTCGTTTATATGATCTGAATGATTCTTTAAAGTTTACAGTGATATCATCCTACTATGATTGATGAATGCTTTATTCTGACTGGCCCCTGCCCCCCCCCCCCCCCCCCCTTTTTTTTTTTTTTTGCCATTAAGGCCCTTGGAAGGTCTATTCTTCACTTTACTTATTAACATTTAAAAAAAATAAATTTGATTTTCAATTATTAAGTATTTAATTTTTCTCTTTTCTATCTCCCTTCAGAGAGGGAAAAGAGAAAAACAGAGCCCTTGTAAAAAATAAGCAGAGTCAAGCAAAACAAACTCCCATGTTGACCATATCCAGGAACGTATGTCATTGTGTGTATTGGTCCATTATCTCTCCGCTAGGTGAAGAGCATTCTTCATCATCTGCCCCCTGGAATCATTGTAAACATTGCATTGATGAGAATTCTTAAGTCTTCAAAATTGCTTGTTTTTATAATGTTGAATGTTAGCACATGACGGTTCTCCTGGTTATATGCACACTCACTTCACTATACATACATCCATATAAAGCCTTCTGAGTTTTTCTGAAGCCTTCTCTTCATTTTTTATATAAAGTAGTATTATATTCCATGCTTAATAAGAGTAAGTCTTTAACAAGACACTAAGAATTTGGTTTTCTTTGTATTTATAAGTTTTTCTTGGTGGGGGGGAGGAGGGAAACAACACAACAGAGTAGTTGGTGAAATGGCCAGCTACAATCAGCTGGCCTTGGTTTCAACACCTGCCTTAATCTCTTAAAGAGAAAGATGATGGCGTTTTCTGAGGACAAAGGAGGGAATTTTCTAAGGGACCTGGTCTTCTTCAGCCAAGTGAATAACAAATGTAGTTTGCACTTCTCTTTTTACCTACCACCACTGGAATGGCCAGACAGCTGCAGTCATTTTTACTCTTAGGATAGTCCATTTACAGTTTGATCGGAGGCGACTTGGGGAGCTATTAATGGCCTCTGTTATTATAGGGATGTCAAGGTTCTGTAGAAGCATTAGTGGAATTATGTATAGCTGAAAGGTTTTTGTTTAATTTATGCATCTTGACTTTAACCATGTTGAGGCATCACCCAGATGCCAACTGTATTACTTAGAGCTCCTAACGCTTGAGTAGTTATAGACTGCATAGGACTATACCTGAAATGGGTAAACACATTTCATCTTCAGAACACCCAGAGCAAGCTAGAGAAGTATATCTGTCAAATGATTAATGAAAACCAATCTTGCTGCCTACATTTGCAGGTTTGGGGAGGAAAGAGATTATTACTGAATCAAAGTCTTAAGTAGGCTGCCTATTCTTAACCAATCAATAACATTTTATATTACCCTCTCTTAAATATATATGTGTGTGTATTCCATTAGAATATAATGTACTTTTCATAGTGCATATCTGATTTTAGTTCTGTTCTGTGGACTTAAAGCAATGCTGTCATTTATTGAAGTCCCTTTTACCTTGTATCGTCTTCCTTTTTTGGCCCTCCTACAAGGAATCATGGAATGATCCTAATTCAATCCATATTTTACAGATGAGGATGGTGAAGTTTAGTCAGGTAAGGGAGTCAAACCCAGGTCTTTTGACTCTAAATAAACCCAGTTCCTTTCCCCACTATACCATATTATTATTTCAGCATTCCTATTCCGACAGTTTTGTGGCAGTATTTCAGAGTATATAAAGTCCTTTGTCATGGTGCTGATCTACAATTTATAAGTCTTTCATAGTTATTAGGGCAAGTACTTAAAGATTATGCATGTATGTAGCTTTTGAAAGAAATTAGAAACTTGATGTTCAGTCGGGTCTGACTCTCTTTGACTTCATTTGGGATTTTCTTGGCAAAGATACTGGAGTATTTTCCTGTTTCCTTCTCCAGCTCATTTTACAGATGAGGAAACTGAGGCAAACACAGTTAAGTGATTTGTCCAGGGTCACATAGATAGTAAGTGTCTGAGGCCAGATTTGAACTGAGGAAGTTGAGTCTTTCTGAATTCAGACCCTGCCCTCTATCTACCGCACCACTTAGCTGCCCATAAACTTAATAACTGTCAACAAAAAACAAAAATGATACACACACACACACCCATATTTAGCAAGGCAGAACTAAATGAATTCACAACCAACAAATAGCATACTTTTGTTTTGTGGCTCTCTAAGCCTACCCTAAAATTCTGGACTGTTTTTTTTTTTTTCCATTTTAAATATAGTTGGACTCAGTCCCTATGGTTTTGGTTCTGCTGATTTTACTCTGTTTACTTCATATAAGTCTTTTCATATTTCTTCATATGTTTTATCATTGAAGTTTTATGACGTTGATTATATTAATGCATCATAATTCAGTCATTAGATATAGTTTCCAGTTATTTATTGTAACAGAGCAGCTTTGAATATTTTTGTACAGAAAGCTCCTTTTTTTCCTTTTAAGCTCTGTTTTAGGGATAATCTTAGCAATGGAATTGCTGAGTCAAAAGGTTTGTGACTCTTAGTGTATATTGCTGTATTGCTATCCAAAATATTTACACAATCCCGTGGTCCTCCCAACAGCGTATTCTGGTCTCTGTTTTCTCATGACCCACCTTTGGACCTTTTTATTTTTAAAAAATATTTTTGCCATTCTTGTAAGTGTAACGGTGATATGATAAGGTCATCATAATTTGTATTTGCACTTTAAAACAAGACGAAAACCAATTAATACATTTCTTTATAATAGTTTACACTTAAAAATGAATGTCTTTGTCCATATATAAGCTTATTAGTTACTCTTACTGTCTCTGTCCTTTGTCCATCTCTATGTTTGTGTGTATATTTTTCCTTTTATATAATCATACTGTACAGGCTGTCCTTGTTGTTTTCTTTTCATATTGCTTCATATAAATCCACGTTTCTTTATGGTCCTTGTAGTCATTCTGTTTAATGGCACAAAGTTGAACTGTTCTTTGTCCTGATGAGACCACACAGAAACATATGGACAAGTTACACTCTGCCCAGAGGAGGACAACTGAATTGGAAAAAGGGCTGGAGGATTGCAAGGATTGGAACTAGAAATGTTTAACCTAGAGAGCAGATTTAGGGCGATTGTGATCCTTGTCTTCAAGTGTTTGAAGGGCTGTTAGAGGGATTAGACTGAACATGCCACCTCCGGCCTCCTTTGCCGAGGATGCCCCCCATGTATGTAAAGGTTGATTTTTTTTTACCTCTCCCTTGTGGGATTCCTAGCTCCCTTCAGGGACACTCCCCCTCTTACAAGGCCTCTTCAGCTCCCCACCAATTCCAAAATAGCTCTGTGTATATTTTGTATTTGCTTAGCCTGTAGAATGTATACTTTGAGGCTAAGAACTGTTTCCTTTTTATCTTTGTGCCCTGGCATGCGGTCCATAGTTTTGCCTGTTGAATTGAATTGCTTGGCCTCAGAGGGGAGCAAAGGGTTGGACTTTGCAAAGAGCCAGATTTAGGTTGGATCTAAAGAAATCTTCCCAACAATTAAAACTATTTAGAAGAGAAATGTGCTCACATTCCCCTTATAGGAGAACTTTAAGCAAAAGTTGGATGACCACTTGAGTATTTATGTTTTATCAGGAATCCTCTTTCAAGTACAGGTGATTCTTTGATATACCAGTTTATTAAGCTGTTCAGCTGTTGGTCATTTAGGTTGTTTATAGCGTTATGATTACAAATAATGTTGTTACATGTCTCAAACAGTTTTTTCCACTTTATAACATTATGGTTAGGATATATTCTCAATAATTTCATTATCGGGTCAGAATGATTGTTGTTATGAATCTTGTTGTGTACTGCCGGATTTCCCTCCAAAAATTGAATCACTTTGTAGCTCTACTAGAGCAGCTTGTTTGGTTCTTTTACCCCCCCCCCCCCACACACACACTGAATTTTGTCACTTTTCACTATTACTGCCACTTTGATAAATGTGGACTAGTATCTTGGTTATTTTGTTTTGATTACTCATAAGACTATACTTTCTTTTTGTAACAGTGTCCTCTTTTGTAAATCGGTTCGTATCCTTTGACAAATGAGTTAACAGGTCCAAAGGGTTTTTATTAACCTTGGAGCGCGTTGTAAATGCTGGCTCTCAGTAATATTAACTACCTATTCCGTAAGAGAATTGGGTGGTGTTCTTGCATGTGTCTCTGTTCCTTACTGATTTTAGAAGCTAAGTTTTAGGCGCTGCCTCTGGGCATCCCAGGTGGTCTTTGTAGAGCAGCTCTGGGCATCCTCGTAGCTGCTCTTCCTCTTCATAGCAGAGGTCGGTCGGGCAGGCGGTGGCCCGGAGGCAGCCCAGTGCTTCTGCTGCGGCTTTCGGGGTCCTCTGCCTCTCCAGAGTTTGCCTTCTCCTGTCTATAGTTAAAACTGCGAGCGTAGTTCCCACAGTAACTTTCCGACGTGAGCCTGCTGGCTTCTTGTATAAACTACCCGAGGAGACTAATGCTGTCATACAGACGTCTTTGGCAGCCAATCAGAGGCAGCGAAATTATCTTCAATTTTTTAAATGGAACTCTGACGGCCAATGAGCAGCGCCCGGGCTGGGTGAAGTACCCACCCCGCTGTATAATTACGAGAAAAGCCCTGCCGCGGCCTGTGTCGCCCCTCGGGGCCGCGCCCGGGGCTGCGGCGCCGGTGCTGGGCGGCTTGGCCAGCAGCCCCGCGGCGCCGCCGGGGGCCGCTCGGCTTCGGCCCCCGCCGCTGACCCCTGCTCTGCTTCTCAAGGTAACTTTAAAACAGGAAGTGTCCGAAGGAGGGCCCTGATGACGCGCAGGAGCCAATGGCGGCGGCGCGGCCGTCGCCGAGAGGGCGGCGCGGCCAATGAGGCGGCCGGAGGCGAGGCTCGGTGTCAAATAGCAGGATAGATTGAATGCCTTTGCCTGTTAAAGTGGAAGGAGGCTGCAGGGCTCCGGCGGAGGCCGCCTCGGAGTTTTTCACTGAGGCAGGGGTCAGCTGAAAGACAAAGAAAAATGGCGAATAGTTCGGTGGGGGGGCCGCGGTTCGCCCTCGCCCCAGAATGGACCTTCCCAGCTCCTGGCTCGGCATCTCCAGCGCCTTTTGTTTCCTCCGTCCTTGGGGGGGAGGGCTAGCAGTGACTTAATTTCTCCCTGTCCGAGGAGAGATATAAATAGCTCCATGTAAAATTAATGCAGTTCCCGGTAAGTTTCCTTCTTTGTTTTCTGTTGAAATGATCGAAACTGTTTTGGCCTCGCCGAGTGTAGACAAGTTGCACTGTTTCAGAAAATGGCCCCTTTGCATTCCGTGCATACTTCCCGGCGCACCTCCAGCCCCTGGCTCCTCGGTGGAGCTCCTGCATGCCCTTCAGGGGGGATGGGGGTGGTGGAGTAGTGGTGGCTTTTTAATTAAAAAAAAAAATTTTTTTTTTGCCTAGTTCTGTGTGAAGAGCTGGTCCCTGAAGAAAGGTTAATCATTTCCCCAGGAAACAGCAGCCAAACACTTTAACTCTGCCTTGGGCAAACCAGGCTCAAGAATTAGCTGAACTATTTTCCAAATAATGTTCCTTTGTTCCAGTGTGAGGAAGCTTTACATATGCCTTAGAATAGCCTGGATCTCCAGAGAGGGTTATTGCCGAAGGTGAGATGTCCTGGAGCTCTCCAAGCCTTTTTGTTTTCAGACTGGGAAGAGGCTGTTCTGAATTTGGAGGAAAAAATAGCATTCCCCTTAGGCTTTAGGGTGTCTTGGTGAAGGCCTTGAATTCACCAAGGGAAATTCTTCCATAACTTTGTTTTAACCCACCTGTCCCTAGTTCTTACAGCCACTAGTAAATCTAAGTGACAGTGTTACCTATTTTATACACATTGACACCTCGACACATGCACTTCTCTGCTGTATCTCTAGTAACTGAATTTGATACATTTCTCTCATCTTTCTCTCGCCCTCCCCCCCCCCCCCCCCCCTCCCCCCGCCCAATTTTACACATTTCTGGACAGGGTCTTTATATGGTACGAACTAGATTTTATGATTTTTCTGGTGACTTAGAAAGTTGAGTCTAAGCAATTCAGTCTCTTGTCCTTGCAGATGCTAATAGTTTTTGACTGTGAGGGGATGTGAAGCCATTGCAAGTTGCTAAATCTCACCAACTAGTTCTTGTGGATAATGAAATCTTCCATCCTTTGTACAAACATTCACAAAATACTTGATAAATACAAGCAATCTTTTGTTTTCTTATTTGCAAATAAGGAATGAAGGTCACTGGAACATGCCTGCAGTAGAGCAGTCATTACAAGAAGCTGAACACCAGCAAGGACAGTCCCAAGAGAGGGAAGGAGCAGGCCTGTGCAGTTGTCAGGGGCTGGTGGGGGCATTCCCCCTCCTTGATGTCAAGGACTTAGCTAGAAGGAAAGACCTGGGTTTGGATTTGGGGCATCTATGGTTGGAATAGCAGTGCCATCAAAGTTGCTGGAAGCAGGCCTCAGACGTTAGTAAGAGTGACCTTGAAATACTGCTGCTGGAGTTTAAAGCATGAAGGACAAAGTTTGTTTATACAGCTTTGGATTGAAAAGCTGGATTAAAGATGAAAAGAGATGGAGGGGACTTGGGATGTTTGGATGGGAGGGTTAGTGGGAATAGATTATAGATTCAAATTAGAATTCCAAGTCAGACAACCCTGTTATGCTTTCAGTCTCTCCTCACTTCTCTCCCCCTACCCTCATTAAAAAGAAAGTCTAAAACTGTTATGATACTTGAGTGAACTGCCTAATAACATAGATTCATTCTTCTTAATCTATAGAGGTTTTGGCCCTGAAAGATATTTTAAGAGTTCAGAGTAGTTTTGTTTATGAAACTTCTTTTGGGGAGTTTGGAATGCTTAAACTTCACTTTAGAAAATGGCCATTCTGGGAAATTAAGTAGGCACTTGGAAACGATTCGATTTTACCAGGGAGGACCTGAAAGTTAATTTTTTTTTTCTTTTAGCAGTCACTGATCTGCATGTTACCAGCTACTCCATATTGTATTTATGATTTTTAAACCAGTTGTCGATACTGGCAAGTGTGTTGTTAACTGGAAAGCACAAGAGCCTTGGAGTTGTGGGGTCTATTCTAACTCCATCCAGCAGAAGTCCAGAACTGTACAGGGAAGGTGTAGCAGCAAGCACCCCAAGCGTCCTCAGGGTTTGCTGCTACCACA